>NW_004444179.1:2902160-2903587 GCF_000243295.1 Trichechus manatus latirostris
CACTTGTACGTGTCTCCTGGTGTAACATACCAATATGCAGGAATGGAATTGTTATCCCATAGTATGCTCATGGTCAACTTTAATAGGCAAATGGAAAGCCTTTTTTTTTTTTTTTCCAGCATGTTTATACCAATTTATATTCCCCCTGGCAGTCATTGAAAATTGCTTTTGTTCCACATCATGGCTAGAATTTGATATTTTCAGACTAATTTTTGTCAAATGGGTAGGTGGGGAATGCTATCTTGTTGAAATTTGCATTATTCTGACTACTGGTAAGGTCAACTTTTTTTTTTTTTTTTACACAGTTCTCTATTATTTTTATTGCTATACTGTAGAGGAGAGGTCCTACAGTATACTGTTGAATGAAATTGGTTTTAATTGTCATCCTTGTCTTGTTCTAAATCATAAAAGGATGCATTCAAAGTTGTACAACTGAGTAAGGTGTTTCCATAGAGATTTTTGTAGATATCCTTTATGAGATTGAAAAGTTCCTTTTTATTCTTAGTTTATAAAACATTTTCTAAAAATCCTGACTGGATGTTGAATTTTACCAAATACTTTTTCTGAAACTCATACAATGGCCTCATGATTTTTCTATTTTAATCTGTTAATATGGTAACATGAATACGCTGATTTTTCTAAAGTCAAGAGGAAAATTGCATTCCTGGTAGTTGTTAGATTTATTTGATCAATATTTAGTTTAGGATGTTTGCTTTCATGTTTACAAGTAGTGTGAGATCAAACTATAATTTTCCTTCTCCTTTTGTCCTTGTTAAATTTTTGGTCAAGATTATCCTTGCCTTATAAAATGAGTTAGAGAGTGTTCTTTATTTTCTTTGTTCTAGAATAGTTTGTGATTCTTTAGAATTCTTTGTTCGTAAGCTGTTTGGTCAACGATCACGAGAACGGCACAGGACCGCGTAGCGTTTCCTTCTGTTGCACACAGCGTCGCTATGTGTCGGAACCGACTCGACCCCACCTAACAGCAACAACAACAGCAAATTGTTGGGTAGAATGTGCCAATCAAATTATCCGTGTCTGGAATTTTCACTGTGGGAAAATTTTACATTACTCCTTCAAGTTCTGATTGATGTAGAAATACTCTTTCTTTTATCTCTACTAATGTTATGTAATTGTACGATATAACTAGTATTGAGAAAAAACTGTTTTTAACAGCCTTTATAGTTTGTAGTATTTGTGTCTTCAATAGTTATGTCTCCACTTCATTAACAGTGTTTATTTGTGCGTCTCTCATTTTTTAGTTGATGAGTCTAGCCAGAAGCTCGTCAATTTCATTTTTCTTTCCAATGAACCACTTCTGTCTTTGTTAATCCTTTCTATTTTATGTGTATTTTCTATTTCACCAATTTCTTCTCTTTATTGTAGCCTCAGTTCTACTTTATTTTAGTTTGCCGTGCTTTTGTTGT
>NW_004444179.1:2912057-2913462 GCF_000243295.1 Trichechus manatus latirostris
ACTGCCATAAGGACAAACAAATCTGTCTTGGAAGAAGTACAGTCAGAATGCTCCTTAGAAGCAAGCATGGTGAGACTTCGTCTCAAGTACCTAGGACATGTTATCAGGAGGAACCAATCCCTGGAGAAAGACATCATGCTTGGTAAAGTAGAGGGTCAGCGAAAAAGAGGAAGACCCTCAACGAGATAGATTGACACAGTGGCTACAACAATGGGTTCAAGCATGACAATGTTTGTGAGGATGGTACCGGACCAAGCAGTGTTTCATTCTGTTGTACGTAGGATCGCTATGAGTCAGAACTAACTCAACAGCACCTAACAATAACATTTATTAGATGTCCAAATATCACCAGAGTTTTCTTAGCTGTATGTTACAATAATAGGCAGCAGATTATTGTCCTAAAATTGAAAAATGAAAAACTCAGCTGCTGTCAGTTCAACATTTAGTACCAGATAGTTCCGTTTCTGTGGTATCTGAGTATATTATAAGATTCACTTGTTGGTTGCGTATCTTAGAAAAACTGATTTTTATTCGGACTCTATGAAAGATAGAGCCATCAAGGTTGAAGACTTTCTTGTAGTTTATTTTAAAGCAAAACAAGCTAATTAAACTTATTTCATTGACTTAAGCTGAAGGAAAGTGCTGGAAAGGGCCATGGCTGATCATGCTGATTTATTTTTAAACTCTAGCAAAGTAGATGCTTTGTGTTCCAAATAGATATCCTGGAGGAAAATGGACTCATCCCACTCATATGCAAAATTTTTGGGTTGAGGTGAAACTATCTCGGAAAGATTAATCATGGGTGTTCTTCATTTCCCTAAAGAAAACTTCGAATGTTCCATAATTGTTAGCCAAAAATCTGAAAAAAAAATGCCGTGATTCCCAGACTGTTGGCTCAGTCCCTTTACAGACCTTTAAAATTTTCTTCATGAGCATTGGCTGTATGTCCCAGCTCAACAAGCCATCTCAGAAAGGCGCCTTTTACTTTGAAGAGAATTGTACAAAAATATTTAGATAGATAAGCACATGTTGAGTAATGGATAAGTTACATGACTATTTTCACAAGGCATTTAAGAACTTCTACTGTATTAAGGTTTATGTGTTATGTGCAGGAAGAAAAAAGAAAAAAGTCACAGTGGCTGATCTTGGCCACCTTAACATTGGTTTATTTGGGAACACTGGTCCTACGTACCGAAATGTAAAGATATACTTCACAAAGTGCCAAATAAGTGTCAAAAGAGAAACCAATTTATTCAGGGATGACCTAGGGAGGTTATACAAATGTTCATATAGTAAAAACAGCATGAAAAACTTTTGGTAAGAAAAAATGAAGGTGGGAAGGAGGAGTGATAGATGATTCAAGAAGGCAGGAAAGGGGAAAGATCACGACCAGAAGTGTTGGACT
>NW_004444179.1:2916110-2917261 GCF_000243295.1 Trichechus manatus latirostris
TGGAAACACTTGGAAGCAGTCATAGACAATGCTTTTAGTCTTTGACATGATTCAAAGGAAACAGTATGAAAAGCACTAATATGATTTGCTATAATTTCCTTTTTTGTTAGTTATTTGTAGTAGGCACATGTCAGTATTAACATGCCATGAAACCAAGGCAGCACTCTCAGGCAAGGGCTCCCTCCTGCAGGAAGTATGCTAGGTGATAACCACTTATCATATGAGGAGTTGTTGTCCGCAGCCCCCACTGTCTTTGCTCTGCCCTCACAGAGGACAGGGTCAATCAGAGCACCTTATGTGCTCACTGGCATCCAAGAAAGCTGAAGAAGCGATGGGAATGAAGAGCTCGAAAAGACAGAGCTTCTGGCTCACGTAGAGGTTTTTGTGGTTGACTGGGTTTTGTCTTGACCTCTTTGACTGTCAGCTCTGGAGGGGAAAGACCCAGACCTCTCAGGAGTATATTTCAATTACTTGCTTTAAAAAATTCTGTGAAGGAGAAATTGATCTGCATAAAGTCAAAGGAGGAAATACTTTCAAGCCTTCAACAATATTTTCTCTTTTGTGCTCCCATAGGGGACAAAATCTCCCTCGTGATGCTTCATCACTGCAGTTACTGCAGCCCACAGAGTCTGCACATTTGTAACAATACATTTGCCCCCGAATGTTAGTTGGTCTGAAATTAAAAAAGAACAAAAATATCTGGGTGAGAACTAAACTAATCCCTTAAGGTACACTCAGGGAAAGACTTCAGATAGGTCACTGCTGATCTGGGCATGCTCTGGTGGTAAAATCTATGTTAATTCAGAATTTCACTTAAATAGATTTCTTGTTTGACAGGATGTTGAATATTCCAGAAACCCGAAGAAAGAAGAAACGTATTCACATTCTACTATATCTCAACATTTTCACCATATGTCAATACCAGCTCAATTTTGTCATAAAATTCCATAAGGGCATATCAGGTATACTTAACATATCAGGATGCCACCAAATGCTCCACCAGCTTCATGGTCCCAACCAAAATTGCTGCCCTCAGTCATGCAGTAATAACTGCCCAAGAGATCATTAGTTTTACACCAATTCCATCAAGATGGAAAAATATAGTTTGGAGAGTGAATAAATGTGTTTGCAAACCCAAAAGAAACAGTTCT
>NW_004444179.1:2917900-2919956 GCF_000243295.1 Trichechus manatus latirostris
AGCTGGAATTAATTTTTGGAGTAGAAGAGCTGTTGTAGCTATTTCAAAAGTTACCTATTAAAGTAATTATACGAATATTTTCCAATATTTTTAATAACTTTCAATCATGTTAAGTTTTAAATGAGCCTCTACTGTGCAGGTGAAAAATTCTAAAAATCACCAATAAATTAACAAAGTAAGGTGAATAATATTTTTGTATTAAAAAAATCATGTCATACAATTTAGCAGCCGGATAAATCTTGGCACTGTTGACTGTAGAATGGCACTGTAGGGAAATTGAACTGACACCACAAATATGTTTGCAGGGTTTTGTGTTGTTCCAGTTTATGTAAATTCTGCAAATCTAAAACAGAAAGTTGATGTAAAAGATGCCAAGTCAACCTCTGTATGTGTTCTATTCCTGTTACTTGGGAAATCATGTGCTTTCTGCTTAATGATGCTGAAAATCACTCCAAGGACACAAAGCCAAATATGCAGGAGACCCATTGCATGGTATGATTTTCAAACCATCAGTTATTTCCGTCACATGGCATGAACTATGTTTAAAGGGCTAGTAGCACAGTGTGACTTGTGAGCACACTCTTAAAAAGTTTAGCATAGAATTATAGCTCTCATCAATGACTCGGTAAATAAGCAACTTTTTAACAAACTCCAGTTGGTATGATGGGTGAAATGAGCACTCCTTACATACTAAGTCTTGTAATAAGCCTTTGACGTAGAGATAACAGGATAGTTTAGCACAATAAACAAGCCAGTAATATAATCAATCTGTGTGCTAGAGACCTTGTTTTGCTGTCTAAAACACACTCAAAGAACTAATCTGCCAACCAATAAGTACAGTAGTAACTTAGGGATGTTGTTTCCAATTTAATATATAGCCTTCACCTCATGAGCACTGATGAGGAACTCAGTCCTTAAATTACGTTTGGGAACAGCATTTTTAGCTTAGAGTAGCAAAGTTAATTTGAGATTTTGTCCATCTTAAAAATCAGTATGCCCAAACGCTGAGTCAGAAATCACCCAGGTCATCCCACTAGAGATTTAGGTAGATTTTTTAAAGGAGTGGTTTTTCCTTTTCTCCCTAGAACAACATAAAGCTAAAGATTACCCAATAGGCCTTTTGACAATCTAGGCAAACTTCCAATAGTTTGGAGGTCACTGTAGGGGTTTACCACGGAGTTTATGCAAATAAATTTATTGATTAAGCTGTAGTCTGGCTTGGTAGCAACACATTTATCTTGGTACTAGTTACCTTTTAAGAAGATAGAAATAACATTTTTGTGAAACAAAATATTTGGCTTAATCTCTTTGAAGTTTTCATTTATTCTGTGAATGCATTAAATTTGACTAGCTATTGTTTTAAATTCAATATATTCATCTTTAAGGGGCATGGCAAAGAGAAAACACAGAGATTAGATGTGTCAGATTTTAGAAGATTTGAAATAAATAGAAAAATACAGCAAAAATAAATTGATGGAGAATATATGCAAATTTCTAGATCTTTTCAAGCTTTAAGGAACTTTATTAACTATATTCTACAAGGTATTATATTTATACTTTTCTTGTTTCTATTACTAAAATTTTTTAAATGGCCGAAGTACTTTATGTATTTACCAGTTAAGGGTGTTAGAATAACCCCAAAATATTTCCTAAGGGAAATGTTGACCTTGTCTGCAGGTATTCACTTTAATAAATTCTGCAGGGAATTACAAAGTCATCTGTTCAGATACAGGTCAATTTTTCTTCTTAATTAAAAAAAATGAACTCATGCCTTTTTAATTCTTACTATACTTCAAGTTTGCTATCAAGAACAATAGATCTGTTCTTAAGTAAACCATTAAAAAATTGTACTGCAGGAACTTGTTAAAGAATATAAATTCAAATTTGCTGCTGCCTAAATCTTAACAAAAGTTTGATAATAATCACATAATACGGCCTGAAGAATATATAATCCCCTTCCTATTTCAAAAACATTAAATTTTGTACCTGGATTAAACTAAATCATCAGAGTCAAGTATACTGCTTTGGTTCCTTATGGAATCTTTTTTTTTTTTTT
>NW_004444179.1:2921004-2923308 GCF_000243295.1 Trichechus manatus latirostris
TCAAAGGCATCGATTCTTCTTCAGTCTTCCTTATTCATTGTCCAGCTTTCACATGCATACGAGGTGATTGAAAGCACTATGGCTTGGGTCAGGCTCACATTAGTCCTTAGAGTGATATCTTTGCTTTTTAACACTTTAAAGAGACTTCTTGTGTTTATTTGGGGTGGACAAAATGAAGGAAGTGAAGTTAACTTCAGTTTCTGCCTTGGCTAATCTGGACAATGGTAGGGGAGAGACATAGAGAAGTAGACGTGAAAAGAGTGATTTTTTTTTTTCCAGTTTTGAACATTTTGAATTTTGGATGGAGTATGTCAGTAAATATATTCAGGGAGAAGTTGGAATTGGCACTAAAGGATGTGACATCTTAGAGGTGTACAGCTATAAATATAGATATAGAGATCTCACCATAGGACAAAGTATTGAAATTATAAGATTGGATGAGATTGTTCAGGGAGAGCAAGTAGAATTAAAAGGTGGTAGACTATGCCTTGGAGAAATTGATATATAAGAGGTTGGCAGTCAAACAGACTAATTAAAAAAAAAAAAAAAAGGCTGGAAAGTAAAGAATGCCAAGAAAAAATCAAGTTTCAAGAAGTGAAAGATTTTCAGTAATGTCACATAGTGCACAATGTACAAGTAGAAGGGCAGATAAAAGGAGTTAATTGGGCAATTAAGAAATTCTAGAGACCTGGACTAGAGTCATTCCCTGGACTGTTGAGGAGAGAAGACTGATTACAAGGATATGAAGACTACCTAGGCACTCAGTTAACTTACTTACAGAGTTACTGTAAGACCAATGACAAAAGAGAGTCTTTTTGGCAAAGTCTTTAGGTAAAGACAACATAAAAAACTAAAGTCTGACCAATATAACATGAAAATAGATATAAAATTTCCCAGTAAAATATTACTAGATTTATTTTAGAAATTAAGAAAAATACCTCAAGACTTATTTAAGAACCCTTAAATGTATAATTATAGGGCATCTATTAATAAAGTACTGAACATAGTAGGTCAAAGGAGAAAAATCACAATCACTTCAATTAGTTTAAGAAGACACTGGAAAAATTCATTATTTTTCTCGTATAAAAATTCTGAGTAAACTTGAATGGACTTAGATTTGAAGGATAATTTCTTAATATAAAAAGAATATTTCAGCCCTAAAGTCCAACTGTTCAGTGCCATATTTAATAGAGAAACTTTAAGTCATTCTGTTAAAGTAAAAAAAAAAAAATTACAGAATCATTTTTAATGATATAAAAGGCCAGTTATCATTATTTAAAGATATAAGATATTCAGTAAAGAGGCAAGATGCACAACTGATATACCCAAATAAATAGCTATTTTGAATTCTGGAAAATAATGATAACTATATTTTTGACTACTATTACAAAAATACAAAACACATGAAAATAACAAATCTCTTCAATTTTATTTTTTGATGGTTCTTTTTTTGTGCTTTAGATGACAGTTTACAGAGCAAATTAGTTTCTCATTAAACAATTAATACCCTTATTGTTTTGTGACTTTGGTTGCCAACCCTACGACATGTCAACACTCTCCCCTTCTCGACTGTGGTTTCCCCATTTCCATTCATTCACTCAGCTTTCCTGTCCCCTCCTGCTTTCTCATCCTTGCCCCTGTACTGGTGTGCCCATTTAATCTCGTATACATGCTCGAGCTATGTACATTATTGTTTGTTTTATGGGCCTGTCTAATCTTCGGCTGAAGGGTCAACCTCAGGAATGATCTCAGTACTGAGCTAAAAGAGTGTCTGGGGGCTATACTCGTGGGGTTTCTCCAGTCTCTGTCAAACCAGTAAGTCTGGTCCTTTTCTGTGAGTTTCAATTTTGTTCTACATTTTTCTTCAGCTCTTTCCAGGATGATTCTTGAGACCATGTATAAGGCTCATTAGTTCAAAGTTAGATTTTTTTAAATTGTATTTAGAAGAAGTTTTAAAGAACAAACTAGTTTCTTATTAAACAGTACACATATTGTTTTATGACATTGGTTAACAACCCCACGACCTGTCAACACTCTTTCTCAACCCTGAGTTCTCTATTACCAGCTTTCCTGTCCCCTCCTGCCTTCTAGTCCTTGCCCCTGGGCTGGAGTGCCCCTTTAGTCTTGTTTTGTTTTATGGGGCTGTCTAATCTTCGGATGAAAGGTGACCCTCAGGAATGACTTCATTACTGAGCTAAAAGGGTGTCCAGGGGCCATACTCTCAGGGTTTCTCCAGTGTCTGTCAGGCCAGTAAACCTGTTTTTTTTTTTTTTGTGAGTTAGAATTTTGTTCTACCTTTTTCTC
>NW_004444179.1:2923588-2935958 GCF_000243295.1 Trichechus manatus latirostris
TTTTCTTTATAAACTATGTAATGCCATTTGAGCTAGATGTTCATCCAGTCCATTGTCCCCACAGCCCTCAGCCCAGCAATTAGGTCCCTCAGGGAGTTTGGATGTGTATATGGAGCTTTCATGACCTTGCCTTGTACAAGTTGTGCTGGCTTCCCCAGTATTGTGTACTGTCTTACCCTTCACCAAAGTTACCATTTATCGATTGTCTATTTGGTGTTTTTCCATTCCCCTCCCCTCCCTTGCAACCATCAAAGAATGTTTCTTTTTGTGTGTAAACCTTTTCATGAATTTTTACACTAGTGGTCTCATACACTGCTTCTCCTTTTGTGATTGACTTATTTCACTCAGCTTGATGCCCTGCATATTCATCCATGTTGTGAGATGCTTCGCAGATTCATCATTATTCTTTATCGTTGCACAGTACTCCATTGTGTGTATGAACCATAGTTTGTCCATTCATCTGTTGATGGGCATCTAGGTTGCTTCCATCTTTTTACTATTGCGAACAATGCTGCAATGAACATGGGTGCGCATATGTCTATTTGTGTGATGGCTCTTACTTCTCTAGGTTATATTCATAGAAGTGGGATTGCTGGATTTTATGGTATTTCTATTTCGAGCTTTCTCAGGAGGCGCCATATCATTTTCCAAAATGGTTGTATCATTTTGCATTCCCACCAGCAGTGCATAAGACTTTCAATCCCCCCGCAGTCTCTCCAACATTTGCTATTTTCTTTTTTTTTTGATTGATGTCAGTAAAGCTGGGGTGAGATGGTATTTCACTGTGGTTTTGATTTGCATTTCTCTAATGGCTAGTGATAGCGAGCATTTCCTCATGTGTCTGTTGGCTGCTTCAATATCTTCTTTGGAGAAGTGTCTGTTCATTCCTTTGCCCATTTTTTAATTGGATTATTTGTCTTTGTGTTGTAGAGGTGTTGGATTTTCCTGTAGATTTTAGAGATTAGAACTTTGTTGGATTTGTAATAGCCAGTGTTTTTTTTCCCAGTCTGTAGGTTCTCTTTTTACTCTTTCGGTGAAGTCTTTTGATGAGCATAAGTGTTTAATTTTTAGAAGATACCAATTATCTAGCTTCTCTTATGGAGTTTCTGTGTTGTTAGTCATGGTTTGTATCTTGTTAACGCCGTCTATTAGGGTCTCTAGCTTTGATCCTATCTTTTCTTCTATGATCTTTATAGTTTTTGGCTTCATATTTAGTTCTTTGATCCATTTTGAATTAGTTTTTGTGTATGGCATGAGATATGGGTCCTGTTTCAGTTTTTTGCAGATGGACATCCAGTTTTGCCAGGACCATTTGTTAAAGAGACTGTCTTTTCTCCATTTGATGGGCCCCTGTCAAAAATCAGGTGACCGTAGCTGGATGGATTTACATCTGGGTTCTTATTTCTGTTCCATTGGTCAATGTATCTGTCTTTGTACCAGTACCAGGCTGTTTTGACTACTGTAGCTGTATAGTAGGTTCTGAGGTCACGCTGTGTGAGTCCTCCTACTTTATTCTTCTTCAATAGTGCTTTACTTATCCGGGGCTTCTTCCCTTTCCATATAAAGTTAATGATTAGTTTTTGCATCTCTTTAAAGAATGTTTTTGCTGTTTGTATCCGGATTGCATGTATTTGTAAATTGCTTTGGGTAGAATTGTCATTTTCACAGTGTTGAGTCTACCTATCCATGAACATGGTATGTTTTTCCATTTATGTAGATCTCTTTTTGTTTCTTGCTGTAGTGTTTTGTAGTTTTATTTGTATAGGTGTTTTACATCCCTGGTTAGATTTATTCCTAAGTATTGTATTTTTTTTAGGGGCTATTATAAATGGTATTGTTTTCCTGATTTCCTTTTCATTGTTCTCTGTATTGGTGTATAGGAATCCAACTGATTTTTGCATGTTTATCTTGTATCCTGCTACTCTGCTGAATCTTTCTACTAGTTCCAGTAGTTTTCTCATGGAGTCTCTTGCGTTTTTTACCTATAGTATTATATTGTCCACAAATAGGGAAAGTTTTACTTCTTCGTGATCAATTTGGATGCCCTTTATTTCTTTTTCTTGCCTTATTGCTCTAGCTAGGACTTCCAGTACAATGTTAAATAAGAGTGGTGATAAAGGACATCCTCCTATTGTTTCTGCTCTCAAGGGGAATGTTTTCAGCCTCTCTCCATTAAGAGTGATGTTGGCTGTTGGTTTTGTATAGATGTCCTTGATTACATTGAGGAATTGCCCTTCTACATCTATTTTATTGAGAGTTTTTATCAGGAATGGGTGTTGGACTTTGTCAAATGCCTTTTCTGCCTTGATTGAGATGATCATGTGATTCTTTTCTTTGGTTTATGTGGTGGCTTATTTTGATTGAGTTTCTAATGTTGAACCCTCCTTGCATACCTAGTATGAATCGTACTTGTTCATGGTGTATTTTTTTTTTTTTTTTGATTCGATGCTGAATTCTATTGGTTAGAATTTTGTTGAGATTTTTTGCAACTGTATTCATGAGAGATTATTGGTCTATAATTTTTTTTTTTTGGTGGTGTTTCTGCCTGGTTTTGGTAGCAGGGTTATGATAGTTTCATAGAATGAATTTGGAAATGGCGTGTCCTTTCTATGTTCTGAAATAGTTTGAGTAGTACTGACGTAAGCTCTTCTCTGAATGTTTGGTAGAATTCTCCAGTGAAACCATCTGGGCCAGGGATTTTTTTTCTTGTGAGTTTTTTTTTTTTAATTACCTTTTCAATCTCTTCTCTTGTTATGTGTCTGTTCAGATTTTCAACATCATTTTGTGTTAGTTTGGATAGGTAGTGTGTTTCTAGAAATTTTTCCATTTCCTCTAGGTTTACAGATTTGTTGGAGCATAGCTTTTCATAATACTCTGTTATTATCCTTTTTATTTCCGTTAGCTCTGCTGTAATGTCCCCCATTTCATTTCTTATTTGATTATTTGTGTTGTCTTCTGTTTTTCTTTTGTCAGTTTGGCCAGTGGTTTGTTGATTTAGTTGATCCTTTCAAAGAACCAACTTTTAGTTTTGTTGATTCTTTCTGTCATTTTTCTATTCTCTATTTCATTTTTTTCTGCACTGATCTTTATTATTTCCTTTCTTCTGGTGGCTGTGGGCTTCTTTTGCTGTTCTCTTCTTATTTGTTCAAGTTGTGTAGCTAACGTTTTGATTTTGTCATTTTCTTCTTTTTTGATGTATGCATCTATTGGTATAAATTGACCTCTGAGCACTGTCTTTGCTGTATTCCAGATGTTTTGATATGATGTGTTTTCATTCTTATTTGATTCTAGGAATTCTTTGATTCCGTCTCTGATTTCTTCTGTTACCCAGTGGTTTTAAGCAAGGTATTATTTAGTTTACAAGTAATTGATTTTTTTTCCTTGCTCTTCCTGTTGTTAATTTCTACTTTGATGGTGTTGTGATCAGGGAAGATATTTTGTATTATCTCATTGTTTTGGATATTGTAGAAGGTTGCTTTGTGGCATAAGATGTGCTGTATTCTGGAGAACATTCCATGTGTGTTGGAAAAGAATATGTACTTTGCAGCTGTTGGGTCAAGTATTCTATGTATGTCTGTGAGGTCAAGTTGGGTGATTGTGGCCTTTAGATCGTCTGTGTCTTTGTTGAGTTTCTTTCTAGATGTTCTGTCCTTAATCAAGAGTGGTGTGTTGAAGTCTCTTACTATTATTGTGGAACTGTCAATTTCTCTTTTCAGTGCTGTTAGAGTTTGTTTTATGTATTTTGGAACCCTGTCACTGGGTGTGTACATATTTATTATTGTTATGTCTTCATGATGGATTGTCCCTTTAATCATTATATAGTGCCCTTCTTTGTCTTTTATGGTTGATTTTCTTTTAAAGTGTGTTTTTATCTGAGATTAGTATTGCCACTCCTGCTCTTTTTTGCTAGCTGATTAATTGACATATTTTTCCATCCTTTGATTTTTAATAAATTTACGTCTTTGTTTCTGAGATGTGTCTCTTGTAGACAGTATATTGATAGATCCTGTTTTTTAATCCATTCTGTCACTGTTTGTTTCTTTATGGGTGCATGTAGACCATTTACATTCAGTGTAATTATTGATAGGTAGGAGTTTATTGCTATTATTTTGTAGTGTTTTTTTTTTTTTTTGGTTGTTCAGACGTTTTCTTTGTTCCTCTTACTCTAATGTGCTGAATTCCTTTTGTTTGTGGGTTTTTAAAATTCCTTTTTTTTGGTAGATTTTGTGTTTACTGAAACTTTATGTTTTTCTTCATTATTTTGATTAGTAGGTTTGTTAACTTTTTTTTGTGGTTACATTGAAATTTTCCCTTATCTTACTAGGCTTGTACCAGTCTATTATTACTTGGTATCACCTTGCCTTCCTCTGCATTAGAAAATTCTATACCTACACTGTTTATTCCCTCTTTTATTGTTCTGATGTTGTTTTCATTTATAGATTAATCTCTCTAGTTCCCTGTTGTAAATTTTTTGTTTTTGAATTGTCCGAGAGAGTTCATTTTCTAGGTTGGTATCTCACTCATGCAATCTTGTGTCCTAGATTCAGGCTATGGACTTATCCTTTTTATTCTCTAACCAAAGGATTCCCTTTAAGAATTCTTGTAAGTTTGGTTTAGTTTTCACATATTCCCTTAATTTCTGTTTATTGGGAAATGTCCTAATTTCACCGTCATGTTTGAACAAGAATTTTGCAGGATATGTTATTCTTGGATGGCAATTTTTTTCTTGAAAAGTTTCATACATGCCATCCCGTTGCCCTCTTGTCTGCATGGTTTCTGCCAAGTAGTTGGTGTTTAGTCTTATTGTTTCCCCTCTGTATGTGACTTTTCATTTTTCTCGAGCTGCTTCTCAAGAGTCTTTCTTTGTCTTTGGTTTTAGAGAGTGTTATTATGATAATCTTTGGTGATTTTCTTTTGGGCCTATCTTATACGGGGTTCGTTGGGCTTCTTGGATGGTCAGTTTTTTCTTCTTTCATGATATTAGGGAAGTTTTCTGTCATCAGTTCTTCAATGATCCTCTCTGTGTTTTCAGTTTTCTCCCCCTGTTCTGGAACTCTGATCACTCGAAAATTTTTGCTTTTGATTGGATCCCACGTTATTCTCAGAGTTTCTTCATTTTTCTGCATTCTTTTTTCTGATTTTTCCTCAAAGTGGTATCCAAGTATTGGTCTTCAGTTTCACTGATCCTGTCTTCCAATTTTTCAAACCTGATCCTCAGACCTTCCATGACACTGTCCATTTCTGAAATCTTGTTGTTTATCTTTTGGATTTCTAATTGTTATTTTTGTATGATTTCTTGTTGTGAATTTATTTTGATATTTTGTTCCTGTATTATTTTCCTGAATTCTTCCATTGTTTTGTCTGTATTTTCCATGAATTTGTCTGCTTTTCCATGAATTTGTCTATTTTTTCCTCATTTTTGTCTACTCTTTGCTTCAACTCTTGGATATGTCTGAATAGCTCTAGTGCCTTTTCTTCTACTGTCCTGTTTTTTTTTTACATGTTTTGATATTGTCTGCTCTCTTCGGGACATTCAGTAGTTATTTTCCTCGTTTATTGATTGTAGAATTGTTTGTTTCATTTTGCTTTTTTGTTTTATTTGGTTATGTCTGAGCAGGTAAGCTGTGCATTCTTTGTTGTTTCCTCGTTTGTGGGCATGAAACTTTTTACCTCCTTGTCCAATGGGAGGGGTCAGTCACTCAGCTGTGGTGCATCAGGGCAGGTCCAGCTGAAGGGGAGTGGCTGACATGGATTGTTTTTGGCACATATGGGGGCTGACAGGGTGGGCTGGGAGTCAGTACAGGGCAGGTTCTGGTAGGCTGTGCCTGTGCTGCTCCGGGGTGTGATATTCAGCCCATGGTGCAGGTAGGCAGGATGGAGGGGGAAGGTTGTGATGTGTGGATCTGAGATGGGTATGGGAAAGAAGACAGAGTGGAGAGAGAAACAGGGGCCATAAACACACACACACACACACACACAGTGCTGAGGGAGCTTACCTTGGAGTGGAGAGATAAGAAACTGACAAATGAAGAACAAAATGGAAAAAAGAGAAATAAATAAATCAGCAAGTACGTAAGTAAATAAATAAATAAAATAAATGCTCCCAGCGATCCCACCAGCAACATGGGAAGTGGCTCCCAGACCTCAGGGCACAGCCCATTTAAAAGGGAGAAAGATGGCACCCAGTGCCAGGTATTCAGAAGACAGGAAAAGAAGGAAAGCTGAGAGAGATGAGAACCTGAGAAATGAAGACTAGCAAAAAGGAAAAGAGAAAAGAAATAAATTTTTTAAAAAAGGCCCCAGGGGTCCCAGTGGCACGGCTGTGCAGACAGGAATGTGCCTTCCAAGCTGTGCAGTGCAGCCTGGCCAGAAGGGGCAGAGATGGCACACAGCTCCAGGTATTGAGGATACAGAAAAAGAAGGTAAGTAAAGAGAGAAGAGAAACTGAAAAACGAAGAAAGACAAAAAGGAAAAAAAAAAAAGAAATGCCCCCGGGGATCTTCATTATTTAACCCATAAATATTAACGATCATGAGAAAAATTTGTACTGTAATTTACTCAGATTATTCAAAGTTTTTAAGTTCTTATTTTACCATCTGTTTTGTAATATCTTTGCATGCAAGGAATAGAATAGGTACGTGGGTATTAGTAAGAGAGAGGTTGTCTAATTTAATTTCAGGAACTGAAGTAGGCATGTAGAACATCCTCTCTGTCAATATTTTATTAAATTCCTTCGTCTTAGCTCAATACAAAATTACCTAAAATTTCCTCTTTCACTTTAACTACTAATACAATACACTAAACATCTCTTATCCAGAAAGAGCTCTGTCAAATTTTTCTCCTAGTTTCCTTACATAAAATTTTTACTGACCTTCAGAAGTAAAGATACAAGCACACGGTATATAGTAAATAAATCTATAGGGCCAGAATATGTATTTTACTAATTAAGGCTGATATGTAATTTACAAAATAGAGGATGAAATCAGTCAGACCTATATTAATAGCAAACCAGTGTTGTTAAAGTTTGCTTACTGATTTAGATAGTACAACATGCATGTACGGTGGGGAGAAGAAGCTATTCTGGAAATACAGAACTGGACATTTTGTCAGTTTTGTCACTATGAAGTCTGGCTGGCATTAGTTTAGCATTTGGTCACAAGTCAATTTAAAGACCATATATAATGGAAAATTTTGATACAATGCTCAGTAAGTGCCTCAAATTCTGATATATTGTGTTTTCATTTTCATTTATTTAAAAATATTAAGCAATTTTCCTTTTGTTTCACTCTTTCATTCTTGAGTTATTCAGAAGCATGTTATTTAGTTTCCAAATAATTATTTAGTTTCCAAATAATTGAGATCCTTCTGTTGCTAATTTCTAATTTACTTCCATAGTGGTCAGAGAATATACTTTGTAGGGCTTAACTCCTTTTAAGTCTTTTAAGCCACGTGTTCTCCTATATTGCATAAGGACTAACTTGTGCCTAAAACTGCCCCATAGGGTTTCCAAGGCTGTAAATCTTTACCAAAGCAGACTGCCACATCTTTCTCCCATGGAGTGGCTGGTGGGTTCAAACCGCTGACCTGTCAGTTAGCTGCTGAGTGCTTTAACCACTGTGCCACCAGGGCTCCTACAGAAGAAGAATAGATACATTCAAATTGTGGCATCTGTGAAGAATATTGAATATACCATGGAGTACCAGAAGAATGAACAAATCAGTCTTAGAAGAAATACAACCAGAATGCTCCTCAGAAGTGAGAATTATGAGACTTTGTCTTGCTTACTTTGGACACATCACCAGGAAAGACCTACCACTAGAAAAGGACATCATGTTTGGTAAAGTAGAAGGTCAGAAAAAATGAGGGAAACCCTCAATGAGGTATACTGACACAATAGACACAACAATAAACTCAAACATACCAACAATCATGAAGATGGCACAAGACCAAGCAATGCCCCGTTCTGTCATATGTAAGGTCTCCATGAGTTGGAGCCGACTCGAAAGCAGCTAACAACTTTTAGTTAGTCTGAACTCTGATCAAAAACAGAAAAATAACGGTAGTAAAATTTAAATGTACACAACTCGTATAAGAGTAATATGAAATTAGAAATGAAAAAAACACACAAGACTTCAATGATTATGAACTACCGTATTTTATCACACCATGAGGCCATAGCCCTTCTCACTCTTAATTGTTTTCTTACAGTTGTGGGCTTTGTCTGATTCCACTCCCAACCAAGATGTCTATAATGAATTTAGAGATTTAATGAAAAAAGGAATTTCTGAGAGAACATTTCAAGGATACTTGGAAAAATGAATCTGTAACCTTGGATACAGAGTCTATTATCATCCTGTGCCAGTGATGAGTGTATACATATGGTGATGATTCCCTGAAAATTATCAAACTTATCCACAAGAATGTTGAAACCTACTTGAGGCTCAAGATTTTTGACATTCATTGATGTCTATTTCTCCAGCATTCTCTTCCCTATTATGGTCATTGTTGGATAAGAATATATATATTTTTTCAGGCTTTCTAAGATCTACAGAGCATGGAACAGATCAATCATGAAAGAGGTCGTTTTCCTATAATATAAACATAGTACTAGTGTACCACATATTCTGAGAACAGTTTGAATTAAAAGCAAGTTTAGCAGGCTTCCAAAATTTGAGAATGCCATTTTTTTTTTTGTAATTTGCCATATATTTATTTCCTTACTTAATGACTAAAAATCTAAGATAATCTTGTCATTTCAGTGCATCAACCACAGCATAAACACATAAAAAATCCAGAGGGAAATATCTTCACGGCATGATTTTTTTAAGATCCAATAAGAAATAAATTTTGAATAATTTTTTTTTTTTTTTACAAATGAGAAAAGTGACATACAGATAAAGTAGGTGATATTTTTAAGAATGCATGAGTTAAAGGGGTTATAAATCAAAACTCATTGCCATCAAGGAGATTCTGACTCATATTGACCCTATAGGACAGAGTAAAACTGCCCCAGATGATTTCCAAGACAGTAATAAATCTTTACGGAAGCAGACTGCTACATCTTTCTCCCACGGAGCAGCTGGTGGGTTCCAACTGCCCACCTTTCCCTTAGCAGTCGAGCACCTAACCACTGTACCAACAAGGCTCCTCCTAAAGGGGTTATACTGGACATAAATGTAACATTTTATAAATATTGATATATGGCCATGTGATAACACATTTAGGTTCCTTACAAAGATTCTGTGAAAGAATTTAATTCTTCCTATATTTATTATACACTTGACAAGTCCCAGACATGAATATAGGGCTACAAAGGTAAGACACAGTCTTTATTTGAAGAGAAATTCACATTCTAATTCCATAACCAATTATATAATATGATGTATTGTTGTTTATAATGAACAAAGTGTTTTAAAATTTTCTGTTACAACATTGTTTTGGATACTCTTCTGTTAAGAATTTTTGACAATAAATCTAATTGTATGTAGATAATGTTTCAGTTAATGCTGACAGGCTGAGTTGATCCTTACTCAATGGAAATTAAGCATTTGGCAAGATAGTGAACTGTTAGTTTAGTAAAATGAAATTAGTCACTACTGATAGTTTTTATACAAACATAATTTGGAGGCATAAGTGAAGTCTTCAATAAACATTTAAAATCTCAGCCTCTGAGATTAGTCATATCGAGAACACATTTCTGCATGGACAATTTAAGTTGTTGTCCTAGGGAATTTAACCAAAATGGTGTCTAGTTCTTAGAATAGGCATTTGCCTAATTCATAACTGCCCCCCCTTAACAATACACTAAAACAAAGCCCAAAAAATTCCAGATTAAAAAACAATTACATCAAAGTTCTGTATTCAGATCATCCACTGGTAATACAAGAATTCTTTTAGAAAATTTACATCATTTGTATGCATCTGTCTTTTACTTTCTTTAACTAGAGAGGATGAGTCTTAATGAGAAATTTATTATAAAAAACATATGCAATAGTATACTGTATGCTAAAATGCATACTTTAATATTTTATTTTAATGCTATTGCTGCATTTTCTTGTGCAAGGATATGGTAGTTACTCATGAAACAAAAATCAACGGCATTTTGCACGTTTTTATATTTAACTTAATTATGATGGAAACAGCAGTCAAGAAATCAAAAGATGTATTGCATTGGGAAAATCAGCTGCAAAAGACTTCTTTGAAGTGTTAAAAAGTAAAGATGTCAGTTTGGGGACTAAGGTGTGCCCGACCCAAGCCATGCTATTTTCAATCGCCCCCAAAACATGTGGAAGATGGACAATTAATAAGGAAGACTGAAGAAGAATTGATGAATTTGAATTATGGTATTGGGGAAGAATATTGAATCTACCATGAACTGTCAGAACAACAAACAGGTCTGTCTTGGGAGACATACAGACAGAATGTTCCTTAGAAGCAAGGATGGAGAGATTTTATCTCACTTACTTTGGACATGTTATCAGGAGGGACCAGTTCCTGGAGAAGCATATCATGCTTGGTAAAGCAGAGAGTCAGTGAAAAAGAAGCAGTCCCTTAACAAGATGGATTGACACAGTGGTTGCAACAATGGGCTCAAACAGCAAAGATTGTGAGGATGACGCAGGACTGGGCAGTGTTTCGTTCGGTTGTACATGGGGTTGCTATGAGTCAGAACAATTTACATGGCACCTAATAACAATAAACTGATGAATAAATTTCAATTTTTATTTATAAAGGAGCATTAATAAGAGCAATATTTAGTCTTCCCAAATGCTTGCACTTAGCTTAAAGATTTTGATATTGATTTCTAGCTTTGTGCTAATTTTTATCAATAACACTACAACACAAAATTTTTAGTTAGCTCACATTGTGTGTGTGTGAAGAATTTAAAATTGTTTATATTTTCGTTTATAATATTCCATTACAATCCAATAGTCTAATAGATGGTTGTCTGTGTGTCTTCCAGCTGGACTTTGAGAATTATATTGAATAATTCCTGTTTTGATTTTATTTGTCCATGCTAGTCAAGCAGAAGATCCAAGTATTCACAATTAAAATATGAATGAAATTTGATTTTAGCTTTTTTCAGTGATTCATTCATTCTTCCAGAAAACATCAAATGCCCAGCACATGAGACTAGGCCTTAGGCTAGATAGATTGATATGAGCTAAGGTAATTGGACATTTTTTCTTTGACTAGCTGAGTCATGGCCAGTTTTTTATAAGATATGTAAAACAATTCCTTAGTGATTTAATGAGGCAGAGCCTAAATTACTGCCTAGATGCAGAGGTCTGCCTTCACAGTTGACTAGAAGGCCATTTATAGGTCAGTCTAGCAATTTTGGTTGTATTAATGAACAACTTAGATACAATTCATTGCTTAGCACTTGCATGTTATGACAAAAGTAAAACTTTAAAAATCTCAGAGGTTGACTCAGAAAATTATGTGTTAGCTTCTCAGAGAAGTGCTTTGACTATCTTATATCAATTTGGTGCATTGCTACCACTTTGTCTTATATAATGCCCACTTTCCTCCCTCCTTGTCCCCAAATCCTTAAAATTGGATAAGGTGTAAGTTATAGATTGAATTGTGCCCCCTAAAAAGGTATTTTGAAGTTCTAAACCGTGGAAGCTGTGAACATGACTTTGTTTGAAAATAGGGTATTTGACAGTGTTATCAGTTAACAAACATGAGGTCATACTAAGACAGGGTGGGTATAATCTCATTTGAGTGTTGTCATTATAAAAGAGGAGAAGAGACACAGAGTCAGACAGAGGAAAGAAAGACATGTGAAAATACATCTATAAGCCAAGGAATACCTGGGGTTACCGGAAGCTATAATAGACAAGAAAGGATCTTCCTCTAAAGCCTTTGAAGAGGACATGGCCCAATAACACATTGACTTGGACATCTGCCCTACAGAACTGTGAGACAAAAAATTCTGTTCTTATAAGCAATCCAGTTTGTGATACTTTGTTATGACAGTTCAAGTAAACTAACAGGAGATTGTATTAGTCATCTAGTGCTGCTATAACAGAAATACCACAAGTGGATGACTTTAACAAAGAGAAGTTTATTTTCTCACAGTACAGTAGGCTAGAAGTCCAAATTCAGGGCGCTGGCCCTAGGGGAAGTCTTTCTCTCTCTGTCGGTTCTGGAGGAAGGTCCTTGTCATCAGTCTTCTCTTGGTCTGGGAGCATCTCAGCACAGGAACCTCAGGTCCAAAGGACATGCTCTGCTCCCAGCACTGCTTTCTTGGTGGTTTGAGGTCCCCCTGTGTCTCTGCTCGCTTCTCTCTTTTATATCTCAAAAGAGATTGGCTTCCCTGCTACCACCACTGACTGTTCTGACAGGAATCACAACAGAGGGTCCC
>NW_004444179.1:2936058-2948986 GCF_000243295.1 Trichechus manatus latirostris
ACTGGAGAAACCCCAAGAGTATGGCCCCCAGATACCATTTTAGCTCAGTAATGAAGTCACTCCCGAGTTTCACCGTTCAGCCAAAGATTAGACAGCCCCATAAATCAAAACAAGATTAAAGGGGTACACTAGCCCGGGCGCAAGGACTAGAAGGCAGGAGGGGACAGGAAAACTGGTAATAGGGAACCTAAGGTTGAGAAGGGACAGTGTTGACATGTCTTGGGGTTGTTATCCATTGTCATAAAACAATATGTGTAGTGTTTAATGGGAAACTATTTGTTCTGTAAACCTTCATCTAAAGTACAATTAAAAAAAAAGAAAACCCTATGGAATACAGTTCTACTCTGACACACATAAGGTTGCCATGAGTTGGAACTGACTCAATAGCAACTGTTTTTGTTTCCTTTTAGGAAAAAAAAAAAAGAGATTGGCTTAAGACACTATCTAATCTTGTAGATATCATCAGTATAACTGCTGCTAATCCACTTTATTGCATCATAGTGATAGACAATCACGCAATACTGGGAATCATGACCTAGCCAAGTTGACAGATATTTTGGTGGGATACAATTCAATCCATGACAAAGATACTCTTAAAAATTAATTTATATGACCTTTTAAGATAATATTTGTAGTAACACTTTTACTAAGGTTTTATCTTCATCAGTATCATCAACAAAAACAGCAACAAAGATTATATTAGCTGAAAGTTTCTAAAACAAAAGGAAGAAAATAGTTCATTGTTAATTTGATAAACGTATTCATGTATTTCAAAGACTCCTGTGTCATTTCATTCAGATGAATTGCAATTAAAAGTGATATCTAGATATTCTCCATTCTTTAGCAATATAAAGACAGAAATTTAAAAAGAACCGTCATGTTAGTAGATATTTAAAGATAGAATAGATTATAAATGATTTGAAATGATATAAGGACACTTATTTAGGCTAAAGAGAATCAATTAATTAGTTTAACTATATAATTTGTTAGACTTTTTTCAAAGAGATAGTCTATGTATCTAATCATTCAAAGCAAATAGATATCAAAAGGAGTATAAACTTCACAAAAATCAAAAGATCAAAATGTTCCTGGAATGTTAAAGACTTAGAACCCTAAATATAGAAGAGACACATGTCAAGAGGCAAAGTGGGTCCTTATATAATCTGATAGAAGTGATAATAAATAACTTTGTGTCAATTTTTAGGAACTCTATAGTGATTATGAATATTAGAACAATCGGGGTTGTAATCATTTTTAGAAACATCAGGCAGGAATTTAAATCATGGATTTAAAATGTATTAATGTAGATATTTCAAGCCAATATTATGTAGCTATTAGGAAGTACAAGGGTCTGTGTGTACAAAATCTAATGTGGACATAGAAACTTAGTAAATAAAAGCACCTAGCAGCATTTCACACTTCATTTATGTTGTAGAGCAACAGAAAAAGTATTTTATGCCAACACAGAGCCTGGGATATGAAAAGTACATAATACTAATTTATTAATGACAACAGAGATTTGGCTTGAAATCCTCAAAATAAATCTGCAGTGGGCTCAAATTTGATGAGTAAACCATTGAAAGAAAAGCTAACATTTGCCAATTGGAAAGCCCCGTTTGTATAAGTAAATACAGCAGGACTTCAAGTAACATTTGCAAATGTATCAACTTCTAATGTTCATCGTTTTCTTCTTTCCTACCCAGTAAATAGTAGAATAATATTTTTCAGCCACCTTTGCAAGTGGAGAAGAAAAAAGGTAAATAGTTCTGAACAATGATTTATGGACAGAAGTAAAATGTATCCTATCCTAGGCTGTATTAAATTGCATCCTACTTTACCCTTCTGTAAATATTTTTTTTTTAAATTTTATTGTGGTAGAATATATATAACAAAACCTTTGCCATTTCAACCGTTTTTGCATGTACAATGCAGTGAAAATAATTCTGTTCACCGTATTTTGCAGCCATTATCATTAATCATTTCCAAAACTTTTTATTACCCTTAACAGAAACTTAGTACCCTTTAAGCGGTAACTTCCCATGTCCTCCTCCCACCTAGCCTTGGTAGCCACTAATAAACTTTGGTCTCCATGCATTTGCCTAGTCCAGATATTTCATATACGTGGGGCCATACAGTATTTGTCCTTTTGTGTCTGACTTATTTCACAGCATAATATTTTCAAGGTTCATCCATATTGTAACATATACTTCATTTACCTTTATGGCTGAATAATATTCCATTGTATGTCTATACCACATTTTGTTTATCTATGCATCTGTTTATGGACACTTGCATTGTTTCCACCTTTTGGTTATTTTGACTATTGCTTCAATGAACACTGGTGTTGTAATTATTGTCAGGTGCCATTGAGATGGTTCCAACTGATAGCAACTGTCTTAGCTATCTAGTGCTGCTATAATAGAAATACCACAAGTGGATGCTTTAAGAAAGAGAAATTTATTTATTTTCTCACAGTCCAGGTGGCTAGAAGTCTGAATTCAGGGTGCAAGCTCCAGGGGAAAGCTTTCTCTCTCTGTCAGCTCTGGAAGAAGGTCCTTGACATCAATCGTCCCTGGTCGAGGAGCTTCTCAGTGCAGGAACCCCAGGTCCAAAGGACACGTTATTCTCCTGGCTCTTGTTTCTTGGTGGTATGAGTACCCCATGTCTTTCTGCTTGCTTCTCTTTTTTATATCTCAAAAGAGATTGACTTAAGACACAACCTAATCTTGCAGATTGAGTCCTGCCTCGTTAACATAACTGCTACTAATTCCACCTCATCAATGTCATAGAGGTAGGAGTTATACCACTTAGGAAAATTACATCAGATGTCAAAATGGACAATCACACAATACTAGGAATCATGGATTAGCAAAGCTGACACACATTTTTTGGGGGGGCACAATTTAATCCATAACATCCCACCCTTTCGCCCTCCAAAATTCATATCCTTGCCACATGTAAAACACATTTACCCTAACGTATCATCCCAAAAGTCTTAAATCAACTCCAAGTCCAAAATCCAAAAATTCTTCTTCATGTGTGAAATCTAGAATGTAAGTTATCTGCTTCTAAAATACAATGGTGGAATAGGCACAAGCTAGAAATTTCCATTACAAATGAGAGAACTTAGAGGGAAAACAGGCACCAAGCAAGTCAGCAGAACAAGGCTTGAAAATAATCCTCTCTTCTCTGAGACCATTTAGACAATGGCCCTGTTCTCCAGACTCTGGGTATTGGCTACACTCTCCAGATTCTGGATGGAGGCCCCTTGGCCCTGGGCTTCAGCTCCACCTTCCAGGCCCACTGGAATGGCAACTTTGCTCCCTTGAATTTGGGTGGTCCCATTCTCCTAGTCCACCTGAGTGCCAACTCCATCCTTTGAGACCCCAGAGGTCTTGGCCCTACCCTTTGAGGCTGAGGCAGCTCTGCTTCCTGTGTTTCTTGTCTCTTCAGCTTCTACTTCTTGGTTCAGGGTGCAGCTCCAGGGGAAGTGTTTCTCTCTCTGTCAGCTCTGGAAGAAGATCCTTGCGATCAATCTCTCCCAGTCGAGAAGCTTCTTAGCACAGGCACTCCAGGTCCAAAGGACGCACTATTTTCCTGGTTCTTGTTTCTTGGTGGTATGAGGTCCCCATGTGTCTCTGCTCGCTTCTCTCTTTTATATTTAAAGAGATTGACTTAAGACACAACCTAATCCTGTAGACTGAGTCCTACTTCATTAACATAACTGCCGCTAATCCCACTGTCATGGATTGAATTGTGTCCCCCCAAAATATGTGTCAAATTGGCTAGGATTACAAGTATTGTGTGATTGTCCACCATTTTGTCATCTGATATGATTTTCCTATGTGTTGTAAATCCTACCTCTATCGTGTTAATGAAGCAGGATTTAGGTTTACGACACAGTGTACACTGATATGACCTCATTAACAACATTTGATTGAATTATTGAAGATGATTGTGTTTAATTACATCCACAGCACAGAGGCCAGGATTTTAATACATTTTTGGGGGGAGGGAGGTTACTTTCAATCCATAACATTTCACCCTTTGACCTCCCAAATTTTTGTCCTTCTGCATAAAAATCACATACATCTTATTACATCATTCCCAAGAGTCTCGACCTATTCCAGCATCAACTCTAAATCTAAAATATCATCTTTGGAGTCATCTAAATCAAGGATGGGTGACACCCTGGGAGCGTTCTTTCCTGGGGCAAAATTCCTTTCGATCTGTGGATCTGCGAAATCTGGAATACAACTTATCTGTTTCCAATGTACAGTGGTGGAACAGACACAGGGTGGATATTTCCATTCCAAATGGAAGAAATTAGTGGAAAAGAAGGAATCCCAGGTAATGATCAAGTTAAAATGCAGCAGGGAAAATTTTATTAGCTCTCAAGGCTTGAAAATAATCTGCTATTCTACAGGATCATTTGGGCAATGGCTCCACCTTCTAGACTCCAGGGGTTGGCCATGCCCTCAGGATTCTGGGCAGAGACCCCTCAGTCTTGAGTGTCAGCCCCTCCTTCTAGGCCTATTGGAATATCAACCTCTCTTCTTTGGCCCTGAGAGGCTCTGTTCAACAAGCCCACTGACATGACAGCCCTGCTCCCTCAACTTTGGGTAGCAATCTCATTTTCTTGGCCCACCTGAAAGGCAGCCCCACCCTCTAGAACCCAGGTGGTGGCAACTGGACTCTCTCAAATATAAGAGGCAGTAGATACACCCTTTGAAACAGAGGAAGATGTGGTTCCACTCTTTGAAGCCTAGGAAGTGGTGATTACACCCTTTGAAACTGAGATAGTAGCCCTGCCCCAGTGTTCTTTCCAACATTTCTGCAGATTCCTGAACTGCTCTCAGAATGGTGCCTTCCTTTGCTCGGAGGATAATAGATATTCACAACCAAGTAGCTCCACTGGCCCATTTCCTGTGTGTAGAATTCCAGGAGTCAGTCAGCTTTTCTTTAGTTCATTCTGTCCCTTTCCCTTTCAGTCTAAACTGACAGGATTTCTACCGCAGTGGTTGATTAGATCCATCAGTCATAAACCTAATCTCTTTATCAAAAGACTATGTAGCCACATCTTGGTGAAAGTTCCAGGACACATTTCCCTAGTTTGCACAGCAGAATTTTCCAAATCTTTAAATTCCAGTTTTATTTTGCACAGTTCATTTTCAACTCTATGTCTTTCCTCTCAGATTTTATTATAAGCAGCAAGGAGAAACCACACCTGCCCCTTAAAGATTTTACTTAAAAATCTCCTCAGTTAAATATCTAAGTTCGTCACTTACAAGTTCTGCTTTCCCCAAAACATTCAAACATAATTCAGACAAGTCCTTTGTCACTTTATAAAAAGAATCATCCCTTCTCCAGTGTCCAATAGCATGCTCATTATCACATTTTAGAGCCTCACCAGAGGCACATTTAGCATCCAGATTTCTAGCAGTATTCTGTTCCTTTCCCACAACTCTCAATTCTTTCTGGGTCCTCATCAGAATTGCCCTCAATGTCTATAATTCTACCTACAGCCTCTTCAAGGCAATCTAAGCTCTTACTATCAAACGCATCAAAATTCTTCCAGTCTCCACTGAAAATCCACTTCCACATTTTAGGTATTCATTAGAAGAACATTCCATTCCCAGTACCAAATTCTGTCTTATTTTTCTAGTACTGCTATAAGACAAATACCACAAGTGAATGGTTTCAAAGAAGAGAAATTTATTTTCTCACAGTTCAGGAGGCTAGAAATCTGAATTCAAGGGGTGTCTCCGGTGGAGGGAGTACTTCCTTATCTGTTTTAGCTTATAGTTGCTGGCAATCCTTGGAGTTCCTGGGCTTGTAGCTTCATCTGCCCCCACTGTCTTCAGATAGCTTCTGTCTTCCTTCTGTATATGCCTACTTTTGTATCTAATTCAGAAATTGTTATGTTTAGGACACATCCTACACTGGTATGGCTTCATTAACATAACATTTAATTGCATTATGTAATGTAATTGCATTAAATCCACAGTATAGGGGCCAGGATTTTCAATACATATTTTGGGGAGACTCAATTCAATCCATAACATACAGTAATACTATTTTAAACTTTTTGAGGAACTGCAAAACTTTTTCATAGCAGCTATACCATTTAATAATCCCACTAACAATGGATGAGGGTTCGAATTTCTCAACATGCTTGACCAAAACCAAAAACAAAGCCCACTGCAGTCGAGTTGTTTCTGACTCATAGAGATCCTATAGGACAGAGTAGAACAGCTCCATAGGTTTTCCAAGGCTGTAATCTTTATGGAAGCAGACTACCACATCTTTCTCCTGCAGAGCAGCTAGTGAATTCATCTGCTAACCTTTTATTTCACAGCCAATTGTTTAACCTCTGTGCTACCAGGGCTCCTACATCCTTGACAACACTTGTTATTTTCCATTTTATTGCATAAAAGCCCTCCTAGTGGGGTTAACGGGGTACCGTCATTGTGGTTTTGATTTGCATTTACCTACTGACTAATGCAAAGACCTGCAGTTAGAAAACCAGAAGGGAAGAAAATTCTTGGCATTTCTCAAGTTGAAAGAACTGCAACTCAAGCCTCTAGTTGCAATATCGAAAGATTCTATGGGCAAGATATTGAGCAACACAAGAAGCATCAAGGGAAGATGGAAGGAATCACAGAGTCACTGTACCAAAAAGAATTGGACAACATTCAATTATTTCAGGAAGCAGCATAAGAAGAAGAACTGATGGTACTGAAGGAAGAGGTCCAAGTTGCAATGAAGGCATTGGTGAAAAATAAGGCTCCAGGAATTGATGGAATACCAATCGAGATATTTCAATAAATGGAGGCAGCACTGGAAGCACTCACTGGTCTATGCCAAGAAATTTGGAAGACAGCTACCTGGCCAACTGACTGGAAGAGATCCATATTTCTGCCCATTCCAAAGAAAGGTGATCCAACAGAATGCGAAAACTATCGAACAATATTATTAATATCGTACACAAATAAAGTGTTGCTGAAGATCATTCAAAAGTGGTTGCAGCAGTACATCAACAAGAAACTGTCAAAAATTCAAGCCAGATTCAGAAGAGGACATTAAATGAGGGATATCATTGCTGATGTTAGATGGATCTTGGCTGAAAGCAGAGAATACCAGAAAGATGTTTACCTGTGTTTTATTGACTATGCAAAGGCATTTTGACTATGTAGATCATAACAAATTATGGATAACATTGCAAAAAATGGGAACTGTGCTTAATTCCCATTAACTGTGCTCATGAGGAACTTGTACATAGATCAAGAGGCAATTGTTCCAACAGAACAGGGGGATACTGCATGGTTTAAAATCAGAAAAGGTGTGCCTCAGGGTTGTATCTTTTCACCATCCTTATTCAATCTGTATGCTGAGCAAATCATCTGAGAAGATGGACTATATGAAGAAGAACGTAACATCAACATTGGATGAAGACTTATTAACAACCTGCAATATGCAGATGACACAACCTTGCTGGCTGAAGTGAAGAGGGCTTGAAGCACTTACTGATGAAGATCTAAGACTACAGCCTTCAGTATGGATTTTAACAAACAGAAATCCTCACAATTGGTCCAATAAGCAACATCATTATAAATGGAGAAAATATTGTAGATGTCAAGGATTTCATTTTGCTTGGTTCAACAGTCAACACCAATGGAAGCAGCAGTCAAGAAATCAAACGACATATTGTACTGGACAAATCTGCTGCAAAAGGCCTCTTTTTAAAAAGCGAAGATGTCACTTTGAAACTGAAGTGCGCTTGACACAAGCCATGGTATTTTCAGTTTCCTCGTATGCACATGAAAGCTGGACAATAAATAAGGATGACCAATGAAGAATTGATGACTTTGACTTATGGTGTTGGCAAATATTGACTGCCACAAAATGAACAAATCTGTCTTGGAAGACATACAGCCAGAATGATCCTTAGAAGCAAGGATGGAGAGACCTTGTTTCATATACTTTGGACATATTATCAGGAGGGACCAGTCCCTGGAGAAGGTATCATGCTTGTAAAGTAGTGCGTCAGTGAAAAAGAGGAAAACTGTCAACAAGATGGACTGATACAGTGGCTGCAAGGATGCACTCAAGCATAGCAGTGATTGGGAGGATGGTGCAGCATCAGGCAGTGTTTTGATCTGTTGTACATAGTTCGCTATGAGTCAGAACTGAGTCGATGACACCTAACATCAACAACCACAACAATGACTAATGATGTTGGGCGTCTTTTCATTTGCTTATTTGCCATTTTTATATCTTCTTTGGGTAAATGTCTATTCAAGTCATTGACTCATTTTAAAACTTGGGTTGTTTTCTTTTTGTTATTCCATTGTAGAAGTTCTTTATATATTCTGTATATTAAACCCTTATTAGATAAATACTGTTCCTAAATATTTCCTTCAAGTATGAAGTTGTTTCTTCACTTTCTTGATAAAGTCTTTTTGTAAAATAATATTTTACTGTGTTTTTGTGAAAGTTTACAAAGCAGTTTAATATCTACACGTTCAATAATATCTACCCAAGTTGTTCAGTAGCATCGGTTACATTGTTCACAATGTTTGAACATCTCATTATTTCCATCATGGTTGCTCGGTTTCCATTAATCTATTTTACCTGCCCCCTTACATTCTTATCTTTGTTTTGAAGTAATTGTTGACCATTTTATCTCATATATGTGATTTTTTAAAAGGGGTACAGTACTTACGGGTGATATTCATTAATTTTTGAGCTAATTTGTTATTTAGCTACAAGGTGACATCAGGGGCTAGTTTTGGTTCAAGATTTGAAGAGTATCTCAGGGCAATAGTCTAGGGAAGTCTTCTAGTCTCAATCATTCAAGCAGGTCAGTTTTTTGTTTTTTTTTTAGTAATTTGAGTTTCTGTTCCACATTTTTCTCCCATTCTATCAGGGTCCTTCTGTTGTGGCCCTGATTGGAATTGTCAGTAGTGGTACCCAGGCACCATCTACTACATATAGGCTATTTCTCCTGTAGACTAGTTTCTTCTTTGAGTCTTTAGTTTGCTTCTTTCTCTTTTGCTCCAGTTGAGTGGAGACCAATAGTTGTTGGTAAAGTCCTTTGATACATATTTTTTTTTTCATTTTGAAGTCCAATTTATCAATTTTGTCATTTGTTGTTCATGCTTTTGGTGTCATATTAACAATTGATTGTCAAAGACAAACTTTTTTCCTAAGAGCTTTGTGGTTTTAGTTCCAACATTTAGTGCATTGATCCACTTTCAGTTTTTTTTTTTTTTTAATAGTGTATGTGTTATGTGTCCAACTTCATTCTTTTGCAAGTGCAGAACCAGTTGTTCCAAAACTGTGTACTGAAGAGTCTATTCTTTCTGCACTGAATAGTCTTAACATTGTCAAAAATCAATTGGCCATGGATGTCTGGGTTTATTTTTGGGTTCTCAATTCTATTATATTGTATGCCTATCCTTATACAAGTAACAAACTTTTGATTACTGTAGATTTACAGTATGTTTTGAAATTGCAAAGTATGAGTTATCCAACTTTGCTCTTCTTTTTCAAAATTGCTTTGGCTACTCAGAACCCCTTGCAATTCCATATAAATTTAAGGATAGATTTTTCCATTTCTGCAAACAAAGCTGTTGGAATTTTGATAGGGATTGCATTGGAGCTATTGATTGTTTTGGGTAGTATTAACACCTTAACAATATTAAGTCTTCCAATTCATGAACATAGAATGTCTTCTCATTTATTTAGGTCTTCTGACTTCTTTCAGTGATGTTTTATAGTCTTCAGTGTATAAGTATTTCACCTCCTTGGTTGAATTCATTCCTAGGTATTTTAGTCTTTTAGATGCTATTTCAAATGGATGTGTCTTCTTAATTTCCTTTTCAGATTGCTCATTGCTGGTGTATAGAAACTCAGCTGATTTTTGTGTATTGACCTAGTACCCCGTTACTTAGCTGAATTTATTTTCTCCAGTATCTTTCTTGTGGATTTTTTGGGATATTCTACATAGATAAGCTTAAGTCATCTGTGGACAGGAATAAATTTACTTATTTTTTTCCCAATTTGGATGCCTTTTATATCTTTTTCTTGCTTTATTGTTCTAGCTGGAACTTCCAATACAATACTGTATAGCAGTGGTGATAATGGGCATCTTTGTCTTGCTCCTGATCTTAAGGGGAAAGCTGTCAATGCTTCTCCAATGAATATGATGTTAACTGCGGGTTCGTCATGAATGTCCTTTATAATTATGAGAAAATTCTCTACTCTCCTAATTTGTTGAGTGTTATTATCACAAAAATGTGTTGAATATTGCCGAATGTCTTTTCTGCACCAAATGACATGATCATCTGGTCCTTTCCTTTTGTTCTATTAATGTGGTGCATTACATTGATTGATTTTCTAATGTTGAGCCACCGTGGTATTACTGGAATAAATTCCATTTGATCATGTTTTATAATCCTTTTAATGTGGTGTTGGTTTTAGTTTGCTAGTATTTCGCTGAGAACTTTTGCATCTATATTCATAAAGGAAACTTGTGTGTAGTTTTCTTTTCTGGCAGTGTTTTTGTTTCACTTTGGTATCAGGGCAAAAGTGTTAGGAAGTGTTCTCTCCTCGTCTATTTTTGGAAGAGTTAAAGAAGAATTGGTGTCAATTTTTCTTTAAATATTTGGTAGAATTCCCCAGTGAAGCCACCTGGTCAGGACATTTGTTTTTTTTTTTTTTGGTTGGGGGCAGGTTTTAACTGATTCAGGCTCTTCACATGTTATGGTTTTGCTGAGATTTTCTATTTCTTCTTGAGCGAATTTAAGTAGTTTATTCATTTCTAGGAATTTTTCCATTTCATCTAAGTTACCTAATTAGTTGGTATACAATTGTTCGTAGTATTGTCTTATGATTCTTTTTTTGAATGGTTGGTAGCAATGTCCCCACTTTCTTTTCTAAATTTAGTTGTTTGTATCTTCTATCTCTCTCTCTTTTTTTTTTTCTCAGTAGAGCTAAAGGTTTGTCTATTTTATTAATCTTTTCAAAGAACCCACTTAGGGTTTCATTTTTTCTATTTTAATATTCTGAGACGTGGTTGTTAATGCTGCATCTCCTGGTCTATCCTCATTTATCGAGCAAGCCAATTCTATGGGGTCTTGTTAATTCCAAATTGGCAATGTGTATGCTTATGGAAAGGAAGATGAAAGATTCTTATCCTGCAGGAAATATTCTGCTATAATTTTGATGGACTGAAAAGTAGGCAAATGTTCTATACATTTAAAGGCCTAGCAAAATCAAAACACTGACATTGATGAGTTATTACTAAATTAGTAACTTAATGTTAAACGTTTACTCATTTTTTATTGTTAAGGGTATACATTACTCCCCTTTCTTACTGCTCTTTAATAGCATTGGCATTTATAAATAAATAATATAGTATTAATTAATTGACAGCAATAAATAAATGATTAAATGAACTCTTCTGAAAGACTAGATGACACTGTCAAACCTATGGTCACTGACTTCTAAAAGGCTAGATGTTAAGAATTGACTCAAAAGTAAATTATTATGGATTAAATTGTGTTTCCCCTAAATATGTGTTGGAATTCTAACCCTTATTCCGGTGGATGTCATCCTGTTTGGAAGCAGAGTTTTCTTTATTATGTTAATGAGTCTATTCCAATATAGGATGTGTCCTAAACATAATCACATCTGAGTTATAAAAAGAGCAGATTAGACACAGAAGCGGACGCATACAGGGGAAGATAGATGCCATGTGGCGATCACCAAAAACCAGGAAACACCTGGGGCTACAAATAAGGAAGGAATTGACACAGCTAAGACCCTAATTTGGAATTTTACCCTCCAGAACTGTGAGAAAATAAATCTCTGTTTTTAAAAAGTCACTCACTTGTGATATTTCTTTTTTCAGCAGCACTGTTAAGACATAAGTAAAATTTTCTTAATTGTGGAGAAATAAAAATGGAAGAAATTAATGTAGATATCTTAGTAATTTATTATTAGCAAAGCCCATAAAAATAGAAAACCTTATCCAAAAACCTACGGCCATCGAGTCAATTCTGGCTCATTGTGACCCTATAGGACAGAGTAGAACTGCCCAACAGAGTTTTCAAGGCTGTAATCTTTACAGAAGCAGATTGCCACATCTTCCACCCGCAGAGAGCTGATAGGTTCCAACTGCTGACATCTTGGTTAGCAGCCAAGCACTTAACCACTGCACCAACAAGGCTTCTCTCACAAAACCCATATAATTCATCATTTTTAATTTTTCTAACATTTTATTGAAGTTTTATTTTTCAAACTTTTGGCTCTATTAATCTATATTTTTTGAACAAATGGGTGCTAGTACTGTGTTAACTTGAGGGCTAATTCCACATATTTCAAAGGTTTGAATTTAAGCAAAAATGTTCATTGAAAAATAAATATTCTTTCATCTTTGGATTTAAATGTGAAATAACCATCAGTAAAACCAACAAAGACCAAGAGAACTGACTCAGCATGAAGTTTCTGTTATTTAATACCATGTATATTTTAAGCTCTTGTTGATGGTTATTTTCCAACAGTCCATTAGTAACCTAGAGAATTTGCAAATGGATTTCATGATTTGGGTCTATGTTTCAGAAATAGACTATTTAATGGAGAAAGGAAGTGTTTCAGATAACTACATGAACTATGTACTGTCTTGCAGATTATTAGATGTTAACAGTTCATTTTAGAAGCACAATCTGGGATTCACAAGAAGACATTCTTTTTTTTGTTTGTTTGAATGTTCTTGTTATTGTTAGGTTCAGTTGAGTCTGTTCTGACTCATAGCACCCTTATGTACAATAGAATGAAACACTGTCAGATCCTGCACCATCCTCACAATCATTGCTATGTTTGAGCCCAGTTTTGCAGCCATGTGTCAGTCCATCTCATTGAG
>NW_004444179.1:2950278-2953780 GCF_000243295.1 Trichechus manatus latirostris
AAATATTTATTGAAGGTTGCTCTCTGACAGGTGCTATGTTATGGTGTTCACTCATAAACATAAGAGACTGTTTTCTTCTTTAAGGAGCTTAGAGTCTGAGTGGGGGAATAGATAAAGTAATAGCCATATCTAGTTATGCATGCTCTAATAAAAATTTATAAAGTAGCGGAGGGGAGAGAATGACTAAATCTCCAGAGCAAGATCAGTGTCAGGAGGACCAGGAAGGATGTCATTACAATGGTCCAGATTAGATTATAATGGCTTGAATCATGACAATGCCAGTGTTGATGGGGACAAGAGACGGACATAAGATATATTCATGGGTAGACTGGGAGCTTACAGGTTGTGAAAGGAGAAAGAAGACTCTAGGACTAGTCGTAGGGTCCTACTGTGGACAGCTAAAGCCAGTATTTAAAGAATGATTACTAAACAGAAGAATCAACTATTTTAAATAGTTAAGATTTTGAAGTCACTTGGTGAAATACCCACCACCAGCCTCTCCTTTCTCACCATTCCAATCTAATCTGGCTGAGACTGTATTTGGAATACCTATTTGCGTATATGGGTGGTTTTTACTACAACCTTATCTTTGGTTTGAGGTACCAAAGATCGAAATATGAGTGGTCTTAAGACCACACTTCCCATAGGGGAAAATAATATGCTAGGTGATTTAAGTCTTTGGGACTGAGCTTTTCTTTATGTTCTATAAAACATTTCCATATTATGGAAGTCAATAATTGAAGTAAAACAAATTATCACATTTATCTGTGAAAATGGTGTTAGACACACGTGGATAAGTACTACAAAGAACTAAAAGTGCTCTGGGAGTCGGAAAGTAGAGTATGAGAGACGTGAGATGCCTTTGTTTCATGAATTAGGAAAGTATCCCACAGCAGACATTCTCCACTGGACACTTCAGGGGCTTTGCTGGCCATCACAGTTACCTGTGTTGGTGATCAAAGGTCACTTTGCATGGCGATGTCCTTTTTCATGTGAAAAATATATCCCACTCAAAGACGAATGGGCGATTACATCTCTTTCCAACTGGAAGTGTATAAGCTCAGTATGAACAGCTGTTAGAACAATTGTGGGTGAGAATTTTGCTCTACAGAAAACAACCTTGATGAACATACATGGTTACATTGCTTTCAGGACTAACGCCCATCTATTGGGCTGGCTGAACGCCTGGTCACTTGTTGGTCAGACTTTAGGACATATGCTGAAACCAGCAAGTTCCAGGTCCTCTCCCTCAACAACACTGCCCCCTGGATGTTGGATGGCCCTTTATCATAGATAAGCTGGAAATGACATTTGATTTAAATTCCTCTTCTCACAGCTCATGTTATGGAGTTGGGTACCAAGGTCACAAAACAATATGTGTATTAATTGTTTAATGAGAAAATAATTTGTTCTGTAAACCCTCATCTAAAATACAATAAAAAATAATAATGATCATCAAAATTTTAAGGTAGCTGTATACTGAAAGCCAGAACATATTAAGTGTGTTATTGGTTTGTATTTTTTCTGTTTATTCTCTTACCTGTATGAACGAGAGAGGGTAAGCATGGCATGCCATACCCATGTATGTGAATCACTGTATGCTGAGGCTCATTGGTTTTTCATAAACAATAGTTTAATTTCATTTTCTCTTTCTGCACAAGGAAAATCAAATAAAATATAGTACACAAATATGACTAATTACTTTTTTGTGATTTGAATTTCTTTCATTTTCTAGCCCTATTTTATTTTCCTTTGTTTCATATTCCTTTATTTCTCTTTATCTCCAGCCTTTCTCTCTGTCTCTCTTTCTCTTTTTTAATTTTGCTTTATTATTATTTTTTAAAATCTTGTGATTCTAGTTTACTTTTTTCCATCTGTGATAGTGGATTCTGTCTTTATTTGTAAGGTCCCTGACCTTCGTAGTTTCCCCTCAAGTCTGAAATCTCCAAACAGTGTAGCCCTCTAATTATTTCCTTCTTTCTTGACTCAGCCTTCCAGTTTGCCCTGTCACTGATCCCTGTTCATCTTCTAGAAGTTTGAATTCTTCACATTCTTGGCTCTTTGGAGAGCAGTCTCTTTTTAGTTAATCACTTTCTCTCAACTCTGAGAGTAACCATGATATAATATCCTATAATTCTTTTCTTCTGCTCATCTGCTTAGCTGCCTTCCATTTGACCTGCAGACTGCAGAGAGAATAGAGCTTGAAGGGAATATAACTCTAAGCAAACAAATTTCTGTACAGAACATAGAGACACATTAACGTCCTTTCCATAAATCTATGTGCCTGGAAGGCTGGTCCACATAGATCACTGTAATCTGGGGACTCTGAACAATCACACAACCCTCCAAACAGAGAGGCTCAGGTTTGGGAGATTTGTAACATGCAAGATGAGCTGCAACTATAGGGTGAACTTACACTCCGTCACCTTTCTTCTCCTCTTCTCTCTGCCTGTAGGTCCTATTTCTCTTCTAGCCCACAAGCAGGGTGACAAAATTAAGAGAGGGAGAAAATTCAGGAGACAGCGAATAAGGGTGTGGAACAAAATATGCGATCTTCCTGCCTTGCCTAAGCAGCAGGTATTAATAAGCCTGTGGAAGTTTATAAAGATTGTGTGATTATTTTTCATCAAAGAAATAAATAGCAAACACATAGTATAATTTATCCATTGTTTCAATAAATATTTATTAAGTGGCAATGCTTATGATAGATCTAGTCACTGGGAAGGAGTACATAAAATGTTAAGGTATATGTGTCAGCAAAATTGTTCAATAAATCCCTGAATTACCTAATGTTGCATATGTTTATCGTATTCAGAAATAATTAAGCCTTACTAAGAATAAAAATACTTAATTTTTCTAGTGCTATTGGCCAGGTTCTATGTAAAATGTTTTGCAAAATAATTTTAGTTAATACCCAGAATAACACACGAGCTAGGTTGCTCTTAAAATGCCGTTTTGAGTGCTCCGTTCAGCAGCGCATGTACTAAAATTGGAACGATACAGAGAAGATTAACATGGCCCCTGCACAAAGATGACACGCAAATTCGTGAAGTGTTCCGTATTTTTTAATGAGAAACTATTTGTTCTGTAAACCTCCATCTAAAGTACAATAAATTTTTTTTTTTTTTTAAATGCTGTTTTGAAGGAAATTGAAGCACAGGAAAGTTGAGTGGCTCACCCACAAAGCTAGTAGGCGGCAGGGCTGGGTTTGAGAAAGCTGTCTTGATAACTTCTACGCTACACTGCGTAAGAGGCTTGTTTATCTAGTTTCGTTCACTCTGGATACAGAAAATTCTTAGTCTGTGCAAATGCGAATATTAATTCAACTTAAATCTTTGTCATTATAATGTGAAGTGGTCCCTTGATTGCCCTCTGCAAAAGGTCGACTGCTTTAATCCTTCACTGGGGAATCTCTGCAGCAATCGTTCTTACCATTTCTTTCTGAAAGAACATGCTACATTATCTCTCCCATCAGCATTCTGTGTGTTGTGGCAAAGTGAGG
>NW_004444179.1:2954744-2955837 GCF_000243295.1 Trichechus manatus latirostris
CTGAGCATGGACGGTTGGTGTCAGAGTTGGTCAAGGTGGCAGAGAATGGAGGCATGTCTGACACTTGCCTCACAGGACTCAGTCTTGGGCTGTTGATCTTGATTCTCTTTCCCCCTTGTGAAGTTAGAAAAGGCCAGACAATGCCCCCATGCCATTTTTACAGGTATGAATTGAATGAGGTTCCACTTCACTTTAGGTTAAAGGTTCAAGTCCACCCAGAAGTGCCTTGGAAAAATGGCCTGGTGAATTGCTTCTGAAAAATCATCCATTGAAAACCCTATGGAACATAGTTCTGTTCTGTCCCACATGGGGTTGCAGTGAGTTGGAATTGACTCAATGGCAACTAGAACTGGATAGATCAAATTTTGTTGCCCCAAAAGTTATATTGAAGCCCTAACCTCTATACCTATGAATGTGATACTCTTTAGAAATAGGGTTTTTCTTCTGTTATGTTAACGAGGTCATACCAGAGTTGAGTGGGTCCTAAACCTAATCACTTCTCAACGGTGTCTTACAAAAAGAATGAAATAGATGCAGAGACATACATACAGGGAGAAGGCAGAAGCCATGCGAGGATTGTCTACAAGCAAAGAAACACCAAGGATTGCTCACAGACACCAGAAACCAGGAGAGAAACCCATAGAAGGAACAAACACAGCCGAGACCCTGATTTAGACTCTGAGCTTCCAGAATTTCTCTTCTTTAAAGTCACTCACTTGTGGTATTTCTGCTATGTTAGCACTAATAAACTAAGACAAGTGGAATCAATTTATATTTATTTTCATCAAATTTTGATGTCCTGAATACTTGAGATATATTTTACTCATTTGGTCATTGCCCAAAGGAATATATCCTGAAGCAAACACTCAAAGGTAAATACGCTCATAGGCATATGCTCAAAGGTAAACAAATATTTTAAAGAAAGAATTAAATTGAGGACAGTGGGCCATGTTTAGAATCAAAGAAAATGATGCTAAAACCATTGTGGAGAGTGAAAGAGCACTTTGATATAGAGACCTAATCTGCATATGGAGAAGTGGCGGCACAGTGGTTAAGAGCACGGCTGCTAACCAAAAGGTCAGCAGTTCAAGTC
>NW_004444179.1:2957128-2958143 GCF_000243295.1 Trichechus manatus latirostris
CAGGCACTATGCAACAAATAGGAGGTAGAAAAGAAGCACTAAACATGTTATCAGGCCGGTTAATTAGGATGTCCCATGAAACCATGACCGCACACCTCCATACCAAGGAACCAAATCCCATGAGGTTTTTGGTTGTGCATAAGCAGTCTCAGCAGCTACTCTTTTTGTTGTTGTTGTAAATATATCTATCTTACAACTTTTGCCAGTTCAACATTTTACAGGTGTACAACTTACTGAAAGCAATTACAGTAATCAGCTGTGCAACCCTACCTTTAATCAACGCAATTTTTCCATCAACATTAACCCTCCCTCCTCTCCCCTTCCTCCTGCCCCTGGTAAAATCGAACCTGTTGCTATCAAATCAATCCTGACTCATAGTGACCCTACAGGACAGAGAACTGCCCTATAGGGTTTCCATGGACAGGCTGGTGGATTCAAACTGCTGACCTTTTCGTTAGCAGCTAGCTCTTAACCACCGTGCCACCAGGGTTCCTGGTAACCACTAATAAATTTTGGTCTCTATACATTTGCTTTTTCTTGTCGTTTTATATAAGTGATGTCATATAATATTTTTCCTCTTGTGATTGACTTATTTCACTCAGCATAATGTCTTCCAGCTCCATCCATACTGTAGCATGTATAAAAACTTCATTTCTTCTACTGGCTAAGTAGTATTCCATTGTATATATGTTCCATATTTTGTTTATCCATTCATATGTTGATGGGCATTTAGGTTTTTGTCCACCTTTTGGTTATTGTGAATAGTGCTGCAATGAACATTGGTGTACAATTCTCTGAGTCTCTGCTTTCAAGTCTTTTGGGTATATACCTAGGAGTGGAATTACTGGGTCAAATTACTTTTAGTTTTTTGAGGAACAACCTGTCTTGGTCATCTAGTGCTGCTCTAACAGAAATACCATGAGTGGATGGCTTTAACAAAGTTAAGTTTATTCTCTCACAGTCCAGTAGGCTACGAGTCCAAATTCAAGGCATCAGCTCCAGGGGAACGCTTTCT
>NW_004444179.1:2958519-2962907 GCF_000243295.1 Trichechus manatus latirostris
AACAGCAGTACCATTTTGCATTCCCTCCAGCAATGGGTAAGGATTCCAATTTCCCCACATCCTCGCCAACATTTCTTATTTTCTGTTTTGGTTTTTATCTTAGCCATTCTACTAGGGGTGAAATGGTGTCTCATTGTGCTTTTGATTTGCATCTCTCTCATGGCTAATGACGCTGAGTATCTTTTCATGTGTTTGGTGGCTATTTGAATGTCCTCTTGGTGAAATGTCTATTCAAGTCCTTTGCCTATTTTATGACTGTGTCCATACCATTTTTACATCAAATGTTTTGTAGAACAAAATGAGACACATATATGTAGTTATTAAATTATGTCAATTTATTTACAAGGTCAAATTTCAATTTTTTTTGAAGTTAGTCTCAAAATAAAGAACTCAGGCCTAAATATGTTTCCAGATAAGTACAATAACACCTCATCTGAGATGCACAACAAAACTCTCTTTATATAAGTTGCAATTCAAATTTAACAAAAAACGATATCCTTCTGATTCTACAATGAAGACCCAAAAAAAAACAGTTACATACGATCAAACACAATTCATAAATATCTTTTTATATGTGTGTGCAATAGATGTGAAAATGTTATTTTCATAATATTTGTTTTAATTTTGCTTTGAATTTATGGTCATTGGTAGATTCTAAAAGTTATATTGTAAAAAACTATTTTCATAATAAGTATACATGTAAAGTACTGTACAATATAGTATGTGATACTGTAATCTATCCAACAGAGATCTAATTATCTAATTATTTAAATAGTATCACTTTAATCTTCAAACAAGTAACACTTTCAAAACAATTTTTCTTTACTTGATGATCCTGGTCCCTTTAAACTTAAAATGTTCATACTATATTTTCTGTACATCTGATAAGTCAGAGAAAGAAATTACGTGGTACGCTTTAATATACACTGAACAAAATATGGCTAACTTCATATTTTCAGGCTAAAAGAATGTTGGACAGTAGCTTGTAAAAAGAACAAAATGAGTTTGAGAGAAGGGTCACTTTGAGAATGTGAGGTCATTAAGAAGCCCATCTGAAAAGGGTGAGTGATGGATTATATTGTTGTTATGTAGGTGACAAGGGTTGGAAGGTTGACAACATGAAGAAGAGAAGGGGTTAGATCAAGGCAAGAGGTAACATTGTTTATTTGAAATGAAAAATTGAAGCTGTCTAAACAACTGATAGTTAAATCAACATGCACATTTTCTTACAAAGCACATAAAAAGTTAAAGCAACGAGGTTTTATGAAAGGGATTGCCAATGGTTCTTCTAGAAAATAAGAATGTTTGTTCAATTTCATTCCATTTAGTTTAGTCTAACTATGGAATTTAGGGACAAGAGGTATACTCCCATTCTAAATTTTCTCTGAAAATACAAATTTATATAGTGTTCTTTTTTTTTTAAGCTATCGAAAACATTATGTCAATGTTCTGTATACCTTAAATCAGTACGTATCAATAAGCAAAATAATTTTCATCTTGATTGCATTTTTTTTTCACATGTACTAAAGCTTGATTATATTTGAGGTTTCTAGACAAAGCACATTTTTAAAAATACCATGAAATAATTATTTTCCATAGAGAGATAGATAGATAAGAACATTTATGTTTAAAACCTATTAAGCAAAATTCAACTTTACCTGATACGTTTCCTATCTCCAAGAAGATCGAAAGAAAAAAATTCATCCAGAGAAGTAGACTTCCAATATCTCTATGAGGAAGTTATTATATTTAATCTATGATAAGATTATTACATTACAAAATTAGTTTGTAAAATGTATCACCACGCTATATTAATACTGTAGAGTTAACCTCACTCAGCCACCAAAGCATTGGTTTGTAATATGTGTGTAACATGTTACAGTCTCACAGACATTTTGATAGTAGTTTATTTATGATAAAAACTTAACTTTCAGGGCATTAATGAATAACTCATATAAGCTTCTCAATAATTGTTATATAATGATAACATATTTATTCTTAGGTTTTATCAGAGGTCTTTATTTGTCGTATGGTTATGAGCAGGAATAGATTGGTAGAGGGTAGTATCGCTTGCAATCTTGGATAATAGATTCTAGTTGATTGAGGAACACTACTTTAAGCCAAGCTTGTCTGATTTAATCACATATGTAGTAAAGAGCTGGTAACTAGCTGAAAAACAACCTGTAGACTGAGTCAAATTAAATTACTTCAGTCATCCCCTCCACACACTTTCCTTAATTAGAGTAGTGGTGTAGCGCTAAGGGAAATGAATGGGCTTTGGAGTTAGAAAATCCTCAGCTTAAAAGTAGGGAAATGTGATGGATTGAACTGTGTTCCCCAGAAATATGTGTTGTAAATCCTAACCCCTATACCTGTGAATGTAATCCCTTTGGGGAGCAGAGTTTTCTTTGTTATGTTAATGAGGCCATATCAGTGTAGCCTGTGTTTTAAGCCAATCCCTTTTGACATATGGAAGAGCAGATACCTCATAGAAGAAGGCAGACAGAGCAAGAAGGAAGGAAACACAGATGGGGGAAGATAGATGCCACGCCATATGAAGATCACCAGGGAACCGAGGAACAGAAGGAAAAGAAATGAGGACCTTCCTTCCCCCAGAGCCCACAGAGAAACCTGGCACCCTGAAATTGGACTTCGAACCTCCTAAACTGTGAGAAAATAAATTTCAGTTCATTAAAGCCACCCACTTGTGGCATTGCTGTCATAGCAGCACTAGATATCTAAGATAGCAAGTTAACCTTTATAAGCCTCAGTGTTTTCAACTGTAAAATGGGGATATGAGGTTATTCACGGCTTATAGTGAGAATTAAATGCGATAATGCACGTTCAGTACTTGGCACATAAAATGTGCTTGAAAACTAGTAGTGAAACGTACAATCTCTTAAACTGGATCATTCAGGATAAAGCAGAGGTTTCATTTTTGATTGTATTTCTCTGCCTGCCTTTATAATCCTGGAGGCTAGGCATCTTCATAAAATACTAACTATCCTAAAAAGTTAAGCCATAAAAAATAGATTTATTTTATGTAGGATTCTTTTATGTAGTCAAGCATGAAAGTGAAAAGTGCTTTGATGGCCTTTTCTCATTTAATTCCTCAGATACAGAAAACCAGAAAGATTCACAACTGTATTATGTTAATTATCATAGTTTCAAAATGCCCTAGAACCACGATAAATAACCTAGGATGCCCATAACCGTTTTATGAGTCATTGTTCATAACCAAAGGACTCCCCTGACATTTATATACTCTGTTAAAGCACCCATATCTGGGAAAAAAAAAAAAAAGTCATTGACGGGTATGTTTTAAGATAATCAGAGCAAAGTCATTCAAGCTTACGACCCATAGCATGTCAGAAGACTCAGTCCTTAGCACCGGCTGTTATTTAATTATGGAGAAACCAGCTTATTATTGCACATCAATTAAGTATAAAATTATGAACTGTCTCTCTTTTTATATCTGTATCCTGACACAGCTAGTGATATTAGTTGGGTAATTATTTTTACATGATTTAACAACTTAATATATTTAAGAGTGGCATAAATGTCTCTTGACTATCTTTTATTTTGATAGACACCATCATGTAATTCCATCCAGTGTTTTATGAACTGTAATCCCCTGACTCTTTAACCTTCTGATCAAGGTTCCATTGTTAGTGTCCATGAAGGGAAATACATCTTAGGCTTTCAGGGATGCTGGAAAGTCTATGACCTCTATTGTTCTTGTTGTTAGGTGCCGTTGAGTAGGTTCCAACTCATAGTGACTGTCTTAGTCATCTAGTGCTGCCATAACAGAAATACCACAAGTGGATGGTTTTAACAAAGAGAAATTTATTTCCTCACAGTCAAAGTAGGCTAAAAGTCCAAATTCAGGGTGTCAGCTCCAGGGGAAGGCTTTTTCTCTCTGTCAGCCTTCTTCTCTTAGGTGTTCCCCTGGACTAGGAGCTTCTTGGCGCAGGGACCCCAGTCCAAAGGACGCGCTCTGCTCCTGGCACTGCTTTCTTGATGGTTTGAGGCCCCCCGTCCCACTGCTCACTTCTGTGTTTTATATCTCAAGAGATTGCCTCAGGACACAATCCAGTCTTGTAGATCCACTCCTGCCTTACTAACACAACTGCCACCCATCCTCCCTCATTAACATCATAGAGGCAAGATTTACAACATATAGGAAAATCACACAGTAACAGGAATCATGGCCCAGCCAAACTGATACACACATTTTTTGGGGGACATAATTCAAACCATCACATTCCACCCTTTGGCCCCCCAAAAATCTCATCCTTACGACATGGAAAACATATTCATCCCATCATATCATAGCAAAAGCCTTAACTCCAAGTCCAAAATCCAAAAATTCCTCTTCATCTGTGAAA
>NW_004444179.1:2964370-2965446 GCF_000243295.1 Trichechus manatus latirostris
TTGATTGTGGATCCCAGTAAAATGAAATCCTTGGCAACTTCTGAATGACCTCCATTAAGACCTTCTTTTAAGGAGAGAGCAAATACAGCTGAGAATGAAAAGCAGTGGCAAGGGAAAAGAGTAGCATTCCACTGAGATCCTTTTATAATGTTATTCTTTCACTTCTTAAAGTCATGGGAGCCTTTGAATCCATTATGAAAAATACAAATAACCTTGGGAGGACTAACAACTTAATCCATTATGAGATCACAAAAGAACACGGATTGTGAGCACCCAGATATTTGATCAGAAATGTGCTCTGACACAGAGTGGGGCATTATTGGAGCAAAGTGAGAGTAAGGAGAGTAATATTTCTATTTAACTTTTTTTTGGTCTCAGATCATATTTGTCCCATTGAGACAGTCCCTGGGTGGCGAAACAGTTAATCACTTAGCTACTAACTGAATGGGCTCCACCTCCATCCAAAAAATTTACATTAATAGAGAATTATGTCAAATAATTCTTGAGTCATTGGAAAATAGTACAGAATCACTAACATATAGAGCTGCTTGTGTATTGTCCAACTTAAATTTAACTGGAGCCCTATCGTGCTAAACTACTTGGGATACATCTCAAGAATTAGGTAATAACACCCTATCTTTTGCAGCAGTATCTCTAGAAAAGTGATGAACATTTACACTAAAAATAATGGCTTATCCCACTATCAGATAATGACAAGTTAAAACAAAAGTTTAATGTCAGGGTATAAATATATGTATATGAATATTATACAGGCAAAAACTAGACAGATACCAGTTTAAGGGACAATAAATAGTGATGACAGGACATTGCTGGTTCATAATGAAAGGTGGGAAGTCAAGTCTGGAGAAGTTGCCTTAGGTGGAAGAGTGAAGTTGAAGAGGACTTTATAGGGCCCATGCTTCTTTGCTCTGGAGTAAGCAGCGAGTTACCAGTGGCTATAAGCAAGCGTGAACACAATTTATAAATAAAATCTGATCTGTGTATTCAATTAGCAGCATAGTCATAATAGAAGTTCAAAACAGCTAAGTTTACAGGCATTTTGGCATGTTCACACA
>NW_004444179.1:2966369-2967991 GCF_000243295.1 Trichechus manatus latirostris
TGTTTGTTCTTTGTAATAAAACATGATACAGGGAATGATGACCCTTCCTTTTAGTGAATTGTGTGACTAAAGAAACACGTGTGTAAGACAATCACATTAATTTTTCAAGTTTTCCTGATGATAACTCTTAAACAGCAGATCCAGTTTAAGAAATGCATGCACACTATTTAACTATGTATGTCCCCCATCATAATTATTCAAACTAAATTTTATCAATATCATTCTTTATAAAGGTTCAAGTTGTATTAACTTATTAAATGGCTTATTTAGAAATAATCTACTTCACTAATGTCAATGTGGCCATGGTAAAAATGTTGAAAGTTAGTATATTAAGATTATACGCTAATAAATTTTTTAAGGAAGCTGATGTTTGAGATAAGAAAGAATTGTATCTTTCAGGATTCTTAATGGAAAAAGAAAGGAAGAGAAATTACAAACAGTGAGAAATAAGGTCGTTGTTGTGTGCTGTTGATTCAATTCCTATTCATAGTGACCCTGTAGGACAGAGTAGAACTACCCTATAGGATTTCCTATGGAAGCAGATCGCCAGGCCTTTTCTCCCATGGAGCAGCTGGTGGGTTTAAACCACAGTTAGGAATAGAATGCTTAACCATTGAACCATTGGGGTCCTTGAGAAACAACATAGTGGATGGAAATGACAGATTCTCTCAAGCCTTGTAATGATTCCTTTTGAATAAAGAAATTAGAGATTGGTCTAGAGTCTATTATGATAATAAAAATCCCCATTGCCATCAAGTCGATTCTGATTCATATAGACCCTATATTCTGAAAACAAATAACTTTAAATCTTAGTGGCTTAAAACTACTATGCCTTATTTCTCTCTTATACCACGTGTGCATTCTGTGTGAGCTGGGACTCTGCTTAGCACTGTCCTCACTCTGGGCAATAGAATGGCCACTCTTACTGGTAACCATAGTGGGGAAAAAGAGAAGGCATGGCAAATTGTACACTAATATATAAAGGCTTTCAGTGAGAAATGATAGAATTCTGCTCATATTTCATTCATCAAAGCAATTTAAAGTTGGCCAGGAAGTATAATCTAATTCATGTGCTCAAAAGTGAGGAAAACTGACTATTTGGTAAATAGTACTGATGACTATAATAGTCTGCCATTCTGGTCACCTTCTTCCTTCAACATAAAAATATATGCTTACTCCCTTCCCAAGCAAAGCTCCAACAAGCCACTGCAGCTACTTCAAAATTCATGATCCCCAAGTGATGTCAAGTGGTCTATTTATCCAGACATGGCTCCTTTTCTTCTGGAGCTCTACATTCATTCCCAACCCCCAACTCCCAAAATGCAATGATGGGACAGGGACAGATTACTGTCACCATCAGGAAAGGTGACAAATGGGAAACACAAGAGAAGTCACTGGTCTGTAGAAATCTGGACATGATTCTGAAATCATGATAGGCAAACGGTTGGCGGGGGGAGCCCTTATGCTGGGAAAATGGGAAATACTACTTTTTAAAACCTTGCTTCTGGTCCCCAGAAGGTTCTTCTCTTCTAACTGTTCTCCATGGCCATTGGTTGCTCTTCCTGATTGTTCATTCATTTTTTTTATTAACCTCCTTCAACAAATCTGAATTGGAAATGAGA
>NW_004444179.1:2968784-2976179 GCF_000243295.1 Trichechus manatus latirostris
TGATTTGATCCTTGCCTCAAGGCTGAATTTTAATCAGCCTTTGTTACTCAAAGTAGTTTTTCTTCCAACCCTGCATGTTCTTGAATTTGTAGACTATAAATTGCTTTATCACAGTTTTCCAATGACTGTGATTAATGGTCATGAGAATATTAAGAGGTGCCCTCAAAATACCCTGGATTCCAGACATAGAGCTCCCTGTCCACATTCTATAGCAGCAACCAACTCCCTGTTATGAACAGGGGTCCATCTCAACCTGCTTGCTCAGCAGCAGGAGGAGTTTTAAATGGCTAGGAAGCAGTCTCAGCTTCTAAGTTAATGGAACTATGACTTTATTCCCTTGTGGAAAGTCTTCTTCCTTGGGACTTACCCGTTGCCATCAAGTCGATTCTGACTCATAGCGACCCTATAGGACAGAGTAAAACTACCCCATAGTGTTTCTAAGGAGGACCTGGTGGATTTGAACTGCTGACCTTTTGGTTAGCAGCCATAGCTCTTAACCAGTACGCCACCAGGGTTTCCATTCCTTGAGACTAGGACCCCTAAACCCTAACCGTCCAAGTTTGCATGGACAGGAAGTAAACATTTTGTGATTTTCCTGGTCAGGATAATATTATATGGAATATGATCATAAAGAATAGGCATCCTACAGGAGGAACATGATGCTAGCAGATGCTTTCAAGTTAGCAAAGGCAAATCTGGATCTGGATATTCCCAAGAAGACAAATTACTGTTCCTCCATGATGGAAGGGAGCCAAAGTAATCAACCTGTCACCAGACGGTGAGATGGTATACACCCCCTACCCCAGCAAGGAATGGTGCCATTCCAGGTACTCTGTGTTGATCTGATATTGGCAGATACGTCACTCATCATGAGTAGTAGCTGTGTTTGTATCAGCCACAAAGAGTGGAATTTTATATTGTTGCAACTGCTTACAGTCTTCATTGAGCATCACTGAACTGACTGGGTAGAGAGGCTACCTGACACCTAGAAGGTGAGTTGTCTCTTATTTATCTGATTGTTGAGAGCATCCTCCACAGAGGATGACCTCTATGGGGCTTTCATATGATATGCAAATATTATACTATGTGACCATTCCAAAACAGAACACCCGAATCCACTTCCAAATAGTATCTGTTTACTAATCTTATTTTTTTCAAACCATTAGCCAATACTCATTAGTCATGTAAATCTATACCTCAAGTTATTTTTCCTGCAAAACAAAGTAAGAAACCAAATATACTGCTCAAAATTTCATTCCATAGTCATCTATTTGGGCCATTTCTGAATGAGGTCATAATGCATTACATCCACTTCCATTCAATGCCAACCTATCATGCAGATCTATCAAAAAACCCTGCCTGCATTTTTTCCTCTTCAGACAACTGGTCATACTAATCATATGAAATTTTCCATAAGGTCACAGATATGAGTTGAGGAAAAGACAAAACAGAAAGAGTAAGTCTAGGAACATGCTCTTGTGATTTCTAAGTACCTTATGGACCAGCCTGGTTCTCAGACATGCCATTCCTATTTAGTAAGGAAATGCTGAGTCTTGAGCTCAGCCTTATGATTTGGTGTTTCAGATAACACCCAATATTATTACTGCTAGCTATCTAGGAGGTATTGCTTGATTTAAATAACTGAGAAATAATCTAGCATAGTGGACAGAAACTTTACTAGGATCACCATAGTACTAATTCACAGCCATTCACCCAGTTCCTAGAATTAAGCCAGTTCATGGACCCAGAGTCCATTAACTAAGGGAGATTCTGGGTTCCTTTGAAGAAGGATCCTACAAATCACCTCAAGTACATGCTCTAAATTTTCTTCCAAAGTTTCTGTAGAGGAACAATATCCATTTACCAGATTAACTTTGCACTGGGAATAGGTAAATACTCTGATCCTCCAGGACTTGTTAGATACTGGTTACTTGGAATATTACCATGGTCTGTTGGTAGGGAGTTGACTTTGGAAGTCAGGTGACAAGTGCAGTTTGAGGCCAAAGCTACCTCACTGTGGGTGTTGTAGGCCCATGGAAGCATCCTGTGATTATTTTCCCAGTTTCTGATTGCAGAATTGGAATATATATACTTAGTAACTGGCAGAATCCCCACATTGTCTCCCTATCACTACAGGAGAGGCTATCTGAGAAGTAAGAAACAGTGGAAGCCTTTACAATTCAGGGTGAAAGGGAGAAGTGGAAGAATTAGTGTTCACAGAGCCCAGTGAAAACTGGAACCATAGAGTAGGAATCAGGGACAGGGCACAAAGCAGGGAGTGAGCTGGGAAAAATATCCAGACATCCTTCTGTCCCTGCATTCCGATCTGCTGCATTGATGTCTGTCTCTAATTGTTGGTGTCCAACTGGAACAGCCAGTAATGGAGCCCGGCTTGAAGTAGTCTACAGGGTTTAGCTTAGCTCCCTGGTGACAGAAGGCAAAGTACTCTGGAGAATGGATGGGTTTGGGCAAAAGGAAAATAACAAGCAAAACTATCATAAGACTTTTGATCCCGACCATTGAAGAAAAAGCTTTAGGAAAGTGCTCTTTGGAAGAGTTGTTTTACTGGAAAAGGAAAGACTCACTAAATATGTGTTGTTAACATTAGTAATCAATGTGGAAAGAATCCTGAGAGAGGAAAAAATGCTTTATTTTTTAAACCAACTCAACAGTAATTAAATAGAAATGAACCAAGTTGTATTATGTTAGAGATAATATAATGTGAGGTTAGAGAACATATTTAGATCAAGTATTATAAAAATATGGATTGTAGTTAAGCACAGTGCTGTTTTCTTTCTACCAGAAATTTATTGAATAAAATTTATGTCAGATGCATGGGCAGCATATCTTTTGTATTAGCTTTATCCATTCATTGGGCCTGTAGATGATGTGTCTTACGTGAGTGTGTGCTGTGGGAGATTTTTAAAAAAAGTATTCCTAGGAGAGTTAACTACTTTATTCTGAATTTTGCACAATGTTTGGTGACTAATTTTCAAAAAAAGCTCTCCGTGTCTAATTTTCTCCTGCTTATTTGTATTTGTAAGGTTTTTAACGCATAAATGATTTACTTTAGACAGAAGCTAGAACAGAAGCTTGCCTACAATTATGTTTTGGCCAAAATTTTTATTTGAAAAATCTAGTATAAGTCTGTGCTTGTGTATAGTTACTTTCACTTCTTGGTTGGACTTGCCTAATAACTTTTAAATTAAACTTTTCTTGGTCTACTCTCTTATAGAAGAGAAAAAGTAACAACAAAAATAATACACCAAGGAAAAATTCTTGATTTTTTTCAAACACAGAGGAGTTACTTCTAGTTTATTTTTTAATTATAGCTGAATATCTCTTTCCTATTAAAGCCCTCAATTTTCTCTATATGTTATGTCTGTTTGTTATGCATGAACAAGCTCAAGATAGTAAAATTCTCAAAATAAAGCCATGGTTCTTTTTTTTAATTTTTATCTTCCCCAACACATTTTCTTGCTGCAGTGTTCAGAGATAGAGAAGTTAAAATGTCTGAGAGGTGTGCTTTCTCAGTAGATGGAGTGTAAGAACAGAATTGTTAACAAACATATCTATGTCTGTAAAACCACTTCAAAATTTAATTTATTTTGGCATAAATCATATAGGGATAATCTTAATATTCTTGTGGTTTATGAGGCAGGTAAAGGGGGATCATGGTGATACTTTGGTCAAGTGTAATCTCTGGGATTCTATATCAAACTAAAAATAAATGTGTTTCTAGCAAAGAAAACTCTTAAATGTATACCGTCATGGGATTCCATATTCAAACTGTGTATTGGGCAGAGACTGATTGAAATTAGGGCAACAGCTACACTTTGGTAAAAGTGTGGGTCCCAAGATGCCCAAACAATAAACCTGACAAAGTCTATAGAATAATCTGAAGAAGTCTGGTAGTTTACTATGAAGAATAGAGAAAACATTCCAGAGATTTCCCTTGAGTTTGACCAAAATTTCCTGGAGCACTGAGAAAACTCAGCATGTCTTTATCTCTTAGTTAAAAACATATGGGGTAAGAATGTTGAGAAAAGCTTCTGGTGACAGTGTGCATTGGAATGACAACTGGATTTGAGGTTAGAGGATCCAGATTTAAGTGAGGTTTTGCCCTTACCAGCTGTTACTAAGTCTTTGAGACTTATTTTCCTGTTTAATCTGCGGAACATAGCACCTATCTGACATTTTGTTCATTTTTGATGACAATTACAGATAATGTACTTAAAAAATATATACGTAGACACTACTTACATGCAAGTGCTATGTATTTTTGTTTGTAAATCTGGCAAAATAACGAAGGGTCACGTTTTACAGATGAAGAAATAGAGACTTGAGAGGTTAACAACGTTGTTTAGGACGGAAACAAGAAGTGAAAGTTGAAGCTCACCCAGAATCAGCTTTTCATAAAACTTTGCGAGACATGAGAGGATTATAGTGTTTTTCAAAACACGACTGGTGGAAGACCTGAATCAGAATATTTGGATATTTGATAAACACACACATTCATGAGCTTCACCCAAGACTAACTGAGTCAGAAACATGGGGAACGGGGCCAATTTTTTTACCAACTCCCAAGTGATTCATGTGCACTCTAATAATTGAAACTGCTCTTTTATACAGAATAATAAAACGAACTCACAGCATCTGGCTCTGATGACTGGATATTTATATGTCCTTGGATGTTGCATTGACAAGCTTGGTTTCTGTATCTTTAAAGGAAGGTTAAACCTTCCTGCCATTTACTAACCTGTGATGTCATGGGTAAAAAATGTGGAAATAAAGTATGCATATGAGGTATTATTACTACATTGTTGTTAGATGTCATCAAGTTGGTTCTGACACGTAAAAGCTTTATGTACAACAGAACAAAACACTGCCTGGTCTTGCACCATCCTCACAACTGTTGCTATGTTTGAGCCTACTGTTGCAGCCACTGTGTCAATCCATCTCATTAAGGGTCTTCCTCTTTACCAAGCTCGATGTCCTTCTCCAGGGACCAGTCCCTCTTGATAACATGTCCAAAGTACGTGAGATGAAGTCTTGCCAATCTCACTTCCATGGAATACTCTGGCTGTACTTATTCCAAGGCAGACTTGCTGGTTCTTCTGGCAGTCCATGGTTTCTTCAATATTCTTCACCAACATCATAATTCAAATGCACCAGTTCTTCGTCCATCTTCCTTATTTGTTGTCCAGCTTTTGCACGCATATGAGACAATTGAAAATATCACAGATGGGGTCAGGCACACTTTAGTCCTCAAAGAGACATCTTTGCTTTTCAACACTTTAAAGTGGTCTTTTGCAGCAGATTTGCCCAATACAATATATCGTTTGATTTCTTGACTGCTTCTTTCATGAGCATTGATTATGGATCCAAGGAAAACGAAAGCCTTGACAAATTGAATATTTTCTCCATTTATCATGATGTTACTTATTGGTCCAGTTGTGAGAATTTTTGTTTTCTTTATATTGAGGTGTAATCCATATGGAAGGATCTTCATCAGTAAGTGTTTCAAGTTCTCTTTGCTTTCAGCAAGCAAGGTTATTTCATCTGCATATCAAAGGTTGTTAATGAGTCCTCCTTCAATCTTGATGCTGTGTTCTTCTTCATACAGGCCAGCTTCTTGGATTATTTGCTCAGCATACAGATTGAATAGGTATGGTAAAACAATACAACCCTGACACACACTTTTCCTGATTTTAAAGCAGGCAGTATCCCCTTGTTCTGTTCGATTGATTGCCTCTTGGTCTATGTACAGGTTCTGCAAGAGCACAATCAAGTGTTCTGGAATTTCCATTATTCTCAATGTTATCCGTAATTTGTTGTGATCCACACAGTCGAATGCCTTTGCATAGTCAATAAAACACAGATAAACATCTTTCTGGTATTCTCCGCTTTCAGCCAAGACCAATCTGACATCAGCAATGATATGCCTCTTTCCATGTCCTCCTCTGAATCCAGCTTGAATTTCTGGCAGTTCCTTGTCAATGTACTGCTTCCAAATGTCTTGGCATAGTCGAGTGAGCACAGCTAGCACTGCATTCATTTGTTGAAACATCTCAACTGGTATTCCATCAATTCCTGAAGCATTGTTTTCCCCCAATGCCTTCAGTGCAGATTGACCTTCTTTCTTCAGTACTATCAGTTCTTGATCATAAGCTATCTCCTGAAATGGTTGAATGTCAACCAGTTATTTTTGGTACAGTGGCTGTGTATTCCTTCCATCTTCTTTTGATGCTTCCTGCAGTGTTCAATATTTTGGCCATAGAATCCTTCAAAATTGCAACTCGTAGCTTGAATTTTTTCTTCAGTTCTTTCAGCTTGAGAAATGCCAAATGTGTTCTTCCCTTTTGGTTTTCTAACTCCAGATCTTCGAGCATTTCATTATAATACTTGACTTTGTCTTCTGGAGCTGCCCTTTGATATCTGTTCAGCTCTTTTACTTCATCATTTCTTCCTTTTGCTTTAGCTACTCTACGTCGAAGAGCAAGTTTCAGAGTCTGTTCTGACATCCATTTTGATCTTTTCTTTCTTTCCTGTCTTTTTATGACCTTTTGCTTTCTTTATGTATGATGTCCTTGCTGCCATCACACAACTCATCTGGTCTTGGGTCATTAGTGTTCAATGCCTCAACTCTATTCTTGAAATGGTCTCCAAATTCAGGTGGAATATATTCAAGGCCGTGCTTTGGCTCTTGTGGACTTGTTTTAACGTTATCAACTTCAATTTGAGCTTGCATATGAGCTCTGTTCCGAAGTTGGCCCCTAGCCTTGTTCTGACTGATGATATTGAGCTTTTCCATCATCTGTTTCCACAGACCTATTTGATTTGATGTTTGTGTATTCCATCTGGAGAGGTCCATGTGTATATTTGACTTTTATGTTGATAAAAAAAAATATTTGCAATGAATAAATATTTGATCCTGAAAAATTCTATCATGCAATATCCCTCATTGTTTCTATCACCAAGGCCATATTTTCCAACTACTGATGCTTTTTGTTTCCAACTTTCCCATTCAAATCATCAGTAATTATCAATGCATCTTGATTGCATGTTTGATCAATTTCAGACTGCAGAAGTTGGTAAAAATCTCCTATTTCCTCATCTTTGGCTGGTGCATAAATTTGAATAATAGTTGTATTAACTGGTCTTCCTTGTATGTATATGGATATTATCTTATTACTGACAGCACTGTATTTCAAGATAGATCTTGAAATGTTCTTTTTGAAGAAGAACATGAGGTCATTCCTCTTCAGTTTGTCATTCCCAGCATAGTGGACCATAGGATTGTCTGATTTAAAATAGCTAATACTCATCCACTTCAGCTCATTAATGCCTAAGATACCAATCTTTATGTGTTCCATTTCATTTTTGACAACTCCA
>NW_004444179.1:2976598-2980388 GCF_000243295.1 Trichechus manatus latirostris
ACAGACCTGTGATGGGTATTATTATAGTGTAAGGAGAAAAAAATAGAGCATTTGATAAATTCTTTAACTTGTAAGCAATGTGCTCATGCATGCCCCCCAGCAGAGGGCAGTGTGCATCACTCCTGCTTAAGCACAAGGACAAATGTATCCTAGATTGAATTCCCCTACGTGATATAGATAAGCACATTTCCTGCAGGGCATTTATTCTTCTAAAAGAACACACAGTATTTTTTATATCTTATTTTATTTACATTCTAGGCCTTCTAAAAATAATGTTTGACACTTCTAACAAGTGCCTGTGATTCCAGATGCTGATCTTTCTCCAGCTCTGCTGCAGACTTGTATTATTACCTCTCTAGAATGGATGTCCCTGACTTATGCTACTATGAACATCCAAGCCATTATTTGATTTTGTAACTTTCCTCATCAGTGTTTTGTACCATATGGGGAAGGAAGAATAGAGACTGGGGGAAAACACCTATGCTACTGTGATGACACTGGCCTGGTCAATTTGCAATAGCAGGACTTTTGTGCCAACAAGGGCTCGGATGCTAACACAGTCACTTACTCGCTGTACAACCTTGGGAAAGTGAATTAATCTTTCTGAATTCAGCTCCCCTAGTACTCCAATTAGGGATAAAAGCGCATACTTTACTAAGTTGGAGTGAGACTGAAATGAGATAATGCCATGTAAATTTGTCTCTCACAAAGCAGTTAACAAGTAGATAGTTCCTTTCTTCTCATCCTTGCTAAAGACCTCCATCCTCTTCTGCCATTCACTACATCACTCATATTGTTAGATTAACTTCAGTTTAACAAATATTGGTTGGGTACCTACTATAACCCATTGCCATTGAGTCCATTTCGACTCACGGTGACTGTGTTGCAGAGTAGAACTGCTCCATAGAGTTTTCTTGGCTGTCATCTTTATAGAAATAGATCACCAGTCCTTTCTTCTGTGATGCCTCTGGGTGAGTTCAAACCGTCGACCTTTAGGTAGTTGAATGGAAACCATCTGCACCACCCAGGGATCTTACCTCCTATAAACAAGCATGAATATAGCAATGCCTCCAGCCTCTATATCACCCACTGGAGATTTTCACATAGATCTCACGTAAGGACTTCACAGTTAGTTTACCAACGGTGGCAGCACAATTAAATGAGTCACTGTTAGACATCTTACATATATTGTTAGACAAATAAAAATCCTACAAAGAAGTTCGTACGATCTCCATTTTACAGATGGAATCACGACTCAAACTGGTTAAAGGACCATGACCACAAACACTGCAGCATTGGCTCTGAATTCAAATCTATTTTCCTCCTAAACATATCTTTCCACCAGACCAAATGGATGCTCAGTGTGAAACCAGATAGACAATCTTTCTCCCTCAAACCTGCTTCTTTTTTCTATTTCCTCTCTCAGACAATGAAATCACAATTCATCCAGTCACCCAAGAAGGAAACTTGGGAATTTTCACTGGAACTGCCTTTGTTTTATTTCCCACGTAAAATCAGTAGTTAAAGCTTCTTTATTTATACTCTTCATATTTTTAAAATTTGTTCTTTCAGCCTTAGACGTATAACTTCTGCCCTGGAAAGTTTAGTGTCTCATTATCTCAAACATGGATGGCAAAAATAAATAATTTCTCTGAGTCCAGTGAGAGACCCTTAGTCATCTAGTACTGCTATAACGGAAATACCACAAGTGCATAACTTTAAAAAAGAGAAATTTATTCTCTCACACTCTAAGAGGCTAGAAGTCTGAATTTAGGGTGCCAGCTCCAGGGGAAGGCTTTCTCTTTTTGTTGGCTCTGGGGGAAGATCCTTGTCATCAATCTTCCCTGGTTGAGGAGCTTCTCAGCTCAGGGACCCCAGGTCTAAAGGAGATGCTATTCTCCTGGCTCTTGTTTCTTGGTGGCATGAGGTCCCCATGTCTCTCTGCATGCTTCTCTCTTTTATATCTCAAAAGAGATTGACGTAAAACACAGCCTAATCTTGTAGATTGAGTCCCGCCTCATTAAAATAACTGCCTCTAATCCTGCCTCAGTACCATCATAGAGGTAGGATTTACATCACATAGGAAAATCATATCAGATGACAAAATGGTGGACAATCAGACAATATTGAGAATCATGGGCTAGCCAAGTTGACACATATTTTTGAGAAACACAATTTAATCCATGATAGACCCCATGAATCAATTCATATTAATGCTTTCAGAATAATCTTTCTAAAACCCAAGTTTCAGATTTGATCATATCATTCTTGCCTACATGTCCATGACACCCCATGCCTATCCAAGCAGCCTCACCTCCTACATTCTCCTTTTTTAATTCCCTGAAACCTCATATGCCAGATGACATTTCCTACCTCATGCCTTGGATGACCCTACTTTATATGCTTGGCATAATCATCCTTTCCTTATTACCCTGGCAAATACCGGTGTAGGTACAAAAATCACTCAAGTGCTACATCCTGTATGGATATTTTAAAAATGTTTAATTAGAACTATCCGCTCACCCTGTATGCCCCGCTGCACTGGGTGGAGACCTGTGTCACAACACCAAGACTATTGCTTGTTAAACGTCCCTCTTCACGGCATGGTATACCTTCCTCGAAGTCAGGGATGGAATTTTTTTTTTTTGTCTTTGGTTTCTAACAGCCAGTACGATGCTAGCAATTACTATAAATGAAAACCAAACCAGTTGCCGTCGAGTTGATTCTGTCTCATGGCAACTCAATGGGTGTCAGAGTAGGATTTTCATGGCTGTGACCTTTTGGAAGCAGAACACCAGGCCTTTCTTCTGAGCTACCTCTGGGCAGGTTAAAACCACCAACCTTTCGGCTAGTAGTTGAGTACTTAACTGTTTGCATCCCCCAGGGATTCCTGAGTGCAATTAGCACAGGAACCCAGTAAGTGTTTATTGAAAGAGTAAACAAATGAGTGAGTGAACAGAGGGGGGCCAGAAGCTTCATGCAAGGTTTGTAATACAACAAGAATAAGACAAGGTCTCTGATACCCACAGCTTGTGTAACAATATGTCCAGGCTAATTGATGAGTTAAGTCTTATCTTCCTTTTTTCTTCACTACTCTTCTATGGAAATGGATCTATTTACCTGAATAAATCAAATTCACTTTGATTCTCCCTTTGTGGTTGTAAAAATTGTAAATGGCCAGACCTCTGAGAGGAAGCCAAACATCCCTACAAATACTTCACAGAAGACCTCAAGCATATCACCCTCAATGTTTACCTCACAAATCTCTGGCTAGAAAAGCCAGCTCGGAAAATTGAGGTGGATTTCTTATTTGTTGCTTTAAAGAACACTCATTTTACTGCTTCAATAAAAAAGGAAAATAAAAGGAAGACCAGAGGGCTCTGTCACGTGGAAAAGAAAACTGCTAGTTTAGTTACGGCTCAGATCAGCTGCATGTAAAAGAAACCAACTGCAGGGGCTTTAAGCAAACAAAGGCTGATTCCCCTCACCCAATGGGAACCTGGACAGAGGCCGACTAGGGCTGGAACGCGGTTACGTTAAGTAATATATGACTCGGTTTCCTCTTTCTACACCATCCTTGGCGTTTGTTTTTTGTTCCCATAGTCACGAGGTGGTGGAGTTATCCAGGCAACATGTCTGCATTCCAGACAGGACGAAGGGGTAAAAGCAAGGGAAACAAAGCACGTGGCAGTTGAATCATCTCTTTTTATGCTAACTCCACCCAGTAGACTTCGCATCTATTGCTAGAATATGTCACAAATGACTATGAGAGAGAGAACCTGCAAGAAGC
>NW_004444179.1:2981190-2982509 GCF_000243295.1 Trichechus manatus latirostris
TTAGAAGTAGAGCTCCAGGCCTTTCTTCTGAGGCACCTCTGGGTGGCATCTAACCTCCAACTTTTCAGTTAGCAGCTAAGTGCCTTAACCATTTGCACCACCCAGAGACTTCCTTCTTTATATCATTGTTGCTGCTGTTGCTGGAGTCGATTCTACTATAGATCTAATGTGACAGAGTAGAACTGCCCCATAGGGTTTCCTAGGCTGTAATTTTTACAGGTACAGATCACCAGGTCTTTCTCCTGTGGAGCAGCTGGGTGGGTTTGAACTGCCAACCGTTCAGTTAGCAGAGAGCCCTTATATTACTATGAGAATAAACTTTCTGAAACACAAACTGTTTACATCACTGCCCTTCTTAATCCACTCCTATAGAGGAGGCAATCCTTCTAGCATAGCTTATGTGGTTCCAAGCTTCCTTTTCAACCTCATTTCTTAGGACTGCTCATGTCACACTTTAGCGAAGGCCATATTGGATAACTTTCAGATTCACTAACTTTCCTTGATCTTTCTCCTCTCTGGGTTTTTGGGTGTATATTTCCCTTTCCTTGAGTAATGCTTCATCCCACTGCACTTTCCTCATCTGGAGAGTCCCAGCAATGGTGTTGCACTTCCTGCAGGAAAATGGCTCTTTTTCCTGAGTTATGTGATCTTCCTCTTATCTCCATAGCGCTTCCACTCTTCCAGCATGTACACCACCATATTGTAATTCCCCGTCCATGTATCAGGATATCCTTCTAGAATAGAGTAGAAGTTATGTGAAATCAAGGAAATTCATTTGTCTTTTCACAACAGCAACCCTATTTGCTTCCTACCCTGCCTGGCACAAAATATTCAACAAATATTTGCTTCATAAACAGGTTAATGAATGTCATTTTCTGTTCTTCGCTTTATTCCCTATTGGAAAGAAGTTTGGGGAAGTAGTCGTACATGGGCACTGGGAAAAAGAGGTGACTGCATTTTCCTATTCATGCAATAAATGTCACAATCCTTTTTTATTTTCTTGGCTAAAGTAAAGACTTACTGATAATTTTCCCCTGCCGCTTATACCGTCATGGCTTTCTTTTTGTAATTGTTTTGCTCTTCAAGGCTGCCCTTGACCCTTAAAGTTTGGTGGAAAGATAGCAGGAACACAGAATGTGATTTTCTCTAGGCTACATGCAACCCTCATACAGATACAGGGCTTCCTACTAGTGACTTGCCTCCAGCTGAGCTCACGAACGCTCCCTGGGGAACAGTAATATTTGGGGGATTGTATTTGGTAGTTTCAACTACAAGAAGATGAAAACTTAGCTAATTACTAATACTTATGTTACTAGAAG
>NW_004444179.1:2983514-2984740 GCF_000243295.1 Trichechus manatus latirostris
AGTCTTGTCCAAATTCCTATGGGATAGAACCCGACTGGCCCAGCTGAGGTCACATGTCCCCCTCTGATCAAACCAGCCTTGGCTCAGGTTCAGAGTGACATGGTACACGCACTGCTGCTGTAAGCACACACCTCTCATGGTGGGAGGAAGAGGGTTGGGACCTTCTCAGAGAAAGAAGTTCTTTTGGGCATGATAGGTCCCTCCCGCCAAAAATGTGCTCATCACAGTGAAACCAGTTAAGCAGTTGCTGTGGAATCAACTCTAAATCACGACAAACCCATATGTGTCAAAGTAGAACTGTGCTCCAAGGCTAATTCTTTAGAAATAGATTGCCAGGCCTTTCTTCTGAGGTTCCTCTAGGTGAACTCAAACCTCCAAACTCTCGGTTAGCAGCCAAGCACATTAATCATTTGTATCACTAGGAGACTCCCCATTACAGTGAAGGATGGTATAGTTTTTTGTTCTCTTCAGTCTGCCATTTTATCTGTAATGTTTTCCTTCACTTCTGTCAAGCCTAATTGATTATTTCCTTCTAGTTATTATATTATCTTTTTGCACTTGTCTTATTGTTCATTGTTTCCACTCAATTTAAACTAATTGAAAGATCAGAACCCTATGTATAATAGGCAATCAATTATTTGTTGATTAAAAAAAAAGGGGAATTAGAATATCATCCAAATAGCATTAAAGTATGAATACATGGATTTAGGTTCTATTTTCAGTTCTGTGCCTAAATAGCAGGATGACATGGAGTTATTTCACCTCTTTGAATTTAGTTTTCTCATCTACCAAGCACAAGATATCACCAATTTAAGTGAATATTGATTGCTTTTGTCTTCCCAGTGTACATTCCTCTGTCTTTTGGTGAGAGAAGACTTATTCTCTTCAGGAAACAACTCCTCCCTGGTGCTCAGTCATGGCTTCCAGGTGGGGCATATCCAGATCTCATCAGTCAGTCCCCAGCAATGTTATCTTACTGCACGGTGATTTGTTCCAGGATTAACAAGGCACAAGCTAAGCCAACGAAAGTCAATTTTATGACTTGCTAAGACTACTGAAATGGAAAGTTAGCTCTTTTTCTGCTATACTTGAAATAGGAAGAATATAAACCTGGAATATCTGTATTGCCAAAGGACAGAACCTGCCTGAGTGAAGCCACCATAGAAAAAAAATAGAGCTGTAAAATGAGAGAGATTGAGTCTAGATGCCCTTGTTTGAGCCACTGG
>NW_004444179.1:2985490-2996590 GCF_000243295.1 Trichechus manatus latirostris
GATCTACTTCCAAAACTCAGCCAATGAAAACCCTGTGGGACTGTCCAATCCCCAGCTCGTAATGGAGATGACTCAGGACTAGATAGCATTTTTTCCCACTGTGCATGGATTGCCATGATTCAGGAGCAACTCAACAGCAGCTAACAACAACAACAGCAAGATATTAAAAAGGATTTGTAAAAAAAAAAAAAAAAAAGATTTGTAATCCTATGTAAAAGTAAGTTTGACATAACATTAAGGAAAATAAAGTATAAGCTTTTATATAAGATATAAGCCTATCGACTTTTTTAAAGACATATTCCAGAGGGATGATTCAAAATGATAGTGGAAGAGGGCAAATATTTTTTTTCTCTTCCACTTTTATAAAATTATCAAGATGTGTTAATATGTTAATATGTGACTGTTTTAATACTGGGAAAAAAAAAGTTGCTGTGGAAAAATAAAAATAAAAAACCTGTTGCTGTCGAGTCAATTCTGACTCACAGCAACCCTACGGGCCCCATAGAGTTTCCAAGGTAGATTCGAACTGTCGACATTTTGGTTAGCAGCCGTAGCTCTTAACCACTACGTCACCAGGGTTTCCAGCTTGTGTGGAAAAATAGTAACCTAAAAAAACCTCAAAACTGGTTTCAAGCACACATTCATGACTTTTTTCAATTCTAACATCTATGATTTCAAGAGTCACTAAATTATCACCTTTTTCATAGACATCATTGTTTTTGAAGGTAATAAAACTTTCACACCAAAATTCAAGGGCAAAGCTGACACAGCTGAATTACAGTTACAAGGTGCTTGTGAGGTTTTATGTTTTTGTTTTTACTTGCTGTTTCTGGCTCTTTCTTATACTTGCGAAATCAAACTGAAACAGAGATTGCCACAGTAAACAGGAAGAGTGTTGGGTGTTTTTATTGGATGTGACCCCTTTACTTGATCCAAATTATCAAAAATGGAGCCTATCATTTTTGTGTTCTGTGGCGTATCTACCCAGGAATCCTTCTTTCTTAGTCGAGTTTCTCTCCTTTTCTTTGTAACAGCCAGTTCTTTCCTATGTTACTTATTCAGCCTCATCTTTTGAAAGCCTACCATATTGCCTGCTCCTGTGAAATCATGCCAAACACTTGCTCTGTCATATACCCATATTGAACTGTTTTCAGTTCCCCCAACCCTCTCTTCTCTTGCTTTTAGAGTGCTGTTTCTCTTCCCATGTTTACCTGGCTACTTACTTCCTCAAAATGGCTTGTGCTGGACTACTAACCAAAAGGTTGGCAGTTTGAATCCACCCAGAAGGGCATGGTGATCTACTTCCATAAGATTACAGCCACTGGAAACCCTATGGAGTGCAGCTCTGTTCTGTAACACATGGGGGCCATGAGGAATCGACTCAAGAACAACTGGTTTGGGCTCTTTTTAATTCATCTCAAGTAGAATGTCTCACCCTTAAAAAAGCTTCTCTTGTTGCTCTTACAATAGTCTCCTCCAGCTCTTGCTCTCCCTGCCCATGGCACTGGTCACACTGTAGGTGTCTATGTCCTTGTGGGTTTTTGCCGCTAGGCTGTGAGCCATGTGACTGCGGACATGGTCTCTGTCTAGTCTCTCTTGCATGTAGTCACAGCACCTAGTACAGTGATTGGCACATATTTATTAAAACATTTAGTAAAATAAAAAAGAATGAATGAATATTACATACTTGCTTAATATAACAACATTTATTGGCAAACTGATCATCTGGTTTTCTGGACTCCCAGGTCACTTACATTCACTATGTCACTCTGATTTCACTGATTCCTTACATGAATGGGATTTCTGTTTTCAACTATTCAAAGTGGACAATAGAGTGCCATGTCATTTTATTTTCACCGCAGACTTCTTTAATAAGTTTCCATTTGTTTCTATAAGTGGAAAACAAGAGGGAGAGAAAAAAAAAAAAGAAAGAGACAGAGAGAAAAGAAAAAGGAAACAAAAAGAATACAACCATATGCTCAGGAAGATGATATCTTTGAGGAATCAAGTATTTAACTGTTGATCGTTCCTCGATGATAACAAAGTCTAGGAGAAAAGTCTCTTAAAAAAAGATTGTAACAAATAAATATATTACTGATGGCTTAAAATATCTTAATAAGAAGTTACGAAGGGAAATTTATAAAAATATATTGCTTTAAAACCATGTTTGTTATGATATCAGCAAATTGCAACCATTTATGAGCTTTTATAGAAACCTGAGTAATAGTCAAAACTAAAAAGTAACCAATAGAAAACAGATAGGAAACTAGCCATGGATGTCACTTACATGCAGCCATGGGGTGCCTCTCAGATACAAGGTGACAAGACCTTCGAGAATGTTGAGTCAAGTGTCTTTGAAATGACAAGGTCTTTATGAATAACAGCAGAAAACAGGTGATATATATATTTAAAAAAAAACTTTTCTAATGATCCAGCATTGTGTTATAACAGATACTAACTCTCCATGAAATTGTGGACTAAGAAAAAGGAAAGACAGAATAACCTAGAAAGACTTCAAGGAAAATTGGCAATCTTTGGACACTTTAATTAAAAAGAACAAAAAAAATCACTTACACTTAGGAAACCAACAACAAGAGGGAAAGAAAAAAAAGAGAGAAAAGAAAAACGGATCAAAAAGAATAAAACCATATGCTTAGGAAGATGATGCCTTCAGGAAATCAAGCATTCAATTATTGATTATTCCTCTATGGTAGCAAAAGGCTAGGAGAAAAGTCCCTTAAAAAAAAAAAAAAAAGATTAACTGTAACAAACAAACACATACCACATTCATGCATCGTTATTTTAAAACTTCATCTCTACATAAGAGAACCTGGCAGAATCTATGCTATAGTATTTGCATCTTTGAGCAAGGAAAAAAAAAAAAGTACAATCTGCAAGATATGATGAAAGTACTTTTATTTAACATTTACTTTTTCAAACAATTTTCAAAGAATAAAGATAAATTTTACTTTGGGGATTTCTGTTGAGTAGTTATGAGGTTGAACTGAGAAAATCAAATGGTCTGCAATTGGGTCATGACCCTATATACTCTTGCTTCACCGGAGGAAGCAAAACAAGTTTGAGATCAATATTTACACACAGAGAAATTTCCTAAATATTTGGGGTTTTTAGCAGTGGTTAATTTGGCCACACAATACATTTTTTATGTTCTGCAATCCTAAAAGGGAAATATATGAATTCTCAGATCATTTTAAAGAAACATCTCAAATTAAAGGCAATTTTGCCTTATATGACTTTATTTTTATCATACAGATTTCATGTTAGATTCATTGTTAATAAAAGAATGCATCAAGTTTTATTCATCATGGAGATTGGGCAGGGTAGCGATTAAGCCCTGTAGGAAGCTCTTTGAAAGCAGTGTCTATGGACAAGTCGTTGAGTTAGCCCCTGACTCATGGCAACCCCAAGCACAACTGAATACAAATGCAGACCAGTCTTGTGCCATTCCCATGATTAGCTGTGGACTGAAATATTGTGGTCCATAGGGTTTTCACTGACTGATTTTTGGAAGTAGATCACCAGGCCTTTCTACCAGGCCTGACTCAATCTGGAAGCTAAGCTGAAACCTGTTCAGCATCATAGCAACATGGAAGCCTTCACTGACAAACAAGGACACCACCTTAAAAAATTGTACAGGAAACCACATATTCTAAAAACCATCAGCTTTAGAGTCAGATATAAACCATTGTTTGACTGAAATAATGGGTTGTTTTCAAATTTATTGCTTTCGAAGAATTCAGAGACGTCTAAAAACATGTTCTAACGAGCTGTATCAGAAACGAATTTAGTTAGATCCTTTGATGATCCACTTAACAAATATCCAGAAACCATTAGTATGTGTTCGAAATTATGCTAGAAATAGGAATATAAGACATAGCCTTTGCTTTTGAGAAATGTACACTTTATTTGGGTGGAAAGGCAGGAACATGAAAAGTTAAATAAAAATATGAGTTTAATAATAATAATGTAAGCAATTTTATCAGTTATGACTGTTTCTGTAACAAACAATACAAAAATCAATTCAGTTTAATTTAAACAATGAAAGTAATTGAATAACATAACCAGAAGATTGAGAAGCTTCAGAGCTACAATGGCTCGTAACATCAAAGAGACATTCTCTTCCCTCTTCTGTGTTCTGCCCTCCATGGTATCAGTTTCATCCTAAAGTAGCCTTCCATATAATGGCAAGAAGGCTATAGTGGTGCCTGATGTGCATAGCACATCATCCAAAAGGAGAAAGATCAATGGTTTCTACTAAATGCTGCAAAAGAGGGAGGAAACTTCTCATCCAGAAGGTCCTCATGTATCAGCCTGAATTAAGTCAAACGTATTCCTGAAGCAATCACTTTGCCCAGCGTAACACCAGGCACTCTTTCACTTATTTGTTGATTTCCTGAATTTATCACTATAGAAAGGAGGTTGAAATTAACCTAAAGCTGGGACAAGGCTATGTCTGTGCCCCACTTCACTCCTAAATGACATGAGGACATGTAATAGAAGGGATGTGGGAAAATAATCATGCCCATTTCTCTGGCTACCCAAAGTCTTTCTTTCTCTTTCTCTCTCTCGCACACATGTTCTCTTACTTATACCTTTCAAAAATCGCCACAACTATAGGGAAACACTTAACCCTTCCCAAAAGAAGTCTTCAAAAATTCTACTAGCTGCATTTACTTGCAGATACAAGATCTTATGGTTATATGCCATCCTCTTCCATTGGGCTGACTGTAATGCCACATTGTCCAGTAAGCTATGTTTAAAAGATATTTTACCCACCCTTAGCATGCCAAACAAATAATCATGGTGAAAGAATATGGTAATACCAATGAAACTTCTCATTTTGAAAAGCAGAGAATGGGAAACAACCTATAGTTGTCAATACTCCATAGCACATACCACATGCTTTTCCAGAATGAGCGAGGATTCCCAATGCATGCAGTGAAGTAATGCTTTGGTCAACTACAATAGCTGCTCAGAAGGCTGTTTTTTGGAAGGAACTCCCTTGTGCATTGTCCTACATGGCCACATCAGAAGACAATTTCCTTTCCAGGCAATGTACTGCCTTAGTAGTCCAGTGGAATGGGTTCTGGAGCCTGGATATTGGTCAGGGAGATGAAGAAATCACTGGCTGTTCTCAGCCAAGCTTGAGGTTTCTTTGCTAATCCAGCTCACTTGAAATCGGAGTCATATTTGGTCTATTTGCTTCTGATAAATTCCATTGGCTAATACGCAGAGCCAAAGATTTATGAGTCGGTCTGGTTTTTGGTCCTAACCCTGTGATTTCTGTCCTCTTGTAGTAGCAGGCATATGTACATAGCCCATTTTTCCTGGCTATTTTAGTACCTTCATCTTGACATCTGCCTCGGAACAAATAAAACAATAACCTCTTGTGGCAAGCGATGGTCATTTGCCACTTGCTCCCATGCTATATCTCAGGCATATCTTCAAAAGGAGATTGGTTTTCACCTTTTTCAGTCAAAGGATGCTTAATAAAATGCACCTGTCTTAGTCATCTAGTACTGCTGTAACAGAAATACCACAAGTGGATGGCTTCAACAAGCAGAAGTTTATTTTCTCACGCAGAAGTTTATTTTCTCACTGTCTAGTAGGCTAGAAGTCCAAACTCAGGGCATCAGCACCAGGGGAAAGCTTTATCTCTCTGTCGGCTCTCGGGGAAGGTCTTTGTCATCAATCTTCTCCCGTCGAGGAGCTTCTCAGTGCAGGTACCCCGGGTCTCCTAGCTCTGGTTCCTTGGTAGTATGAGGTCTCCATGTCTCTCTGCTTGCTTCTCTCTTTTACATCTCAAAAGAGATTGGTTTAAGAAATAATATAATCTTGTAGATTGAGTCCTGCCTCATTAACATAACTGCCACTAATCCCACCTCAGTAACATCATAGAGATAGGATTTACAACACATTGGAAAATCACATCAGATGACAAAATGGTGAAGAATCACACGATACTGGGAATCATGGCCTAGCCAAGTTGATACAAATTTTGGGGGGACACAATTCAATCCCTGACAGTACCTCAGAGACACCTTGGCTATCAGGCTTGTCTTTTGCCCAATATTTTCTTTTTGTATACTCCCACCTCTCTGTCCCTGGCCATATGGATGCTGTTATGGTTAAGGTTGTGTGTTAACTTGGTTGGACCATGATTCTAAGTGGTTTGACAGTCATATGATGTTGTGATCACTTCCATGACGAGATCTGATATAATGTGATCACCTCCATGATGGGATCTGCTGTGAGTAGCCAACCAGTTGAAAGGAAGTTTCCTTAGACGTGCAGCCAGCATTGAATGTAAGTGGACATTTTGGCAAGGCTCAGGGGCTTCTGCTCACTCTGGATCCTGCAGCTGGCTCCTGTTCATCTGACCTCCAGTTCTTGGGACTTGAGCTAGCAGCTTACCTGTGATCTTTTCTGCCAATCTTGGGATTCATCGATCTTCGAAGCCTGTAATCAAGAGCTTTGCTGTCTGACCTGCTGAACTTGGGTTTGCCAGCCACTGCAGCTATGTGAATCAGGAGAAGCCTGCAGCCTGACCCACGGACTTGGAATAGTCCAGCCTCTACAACTGAGTGAGCCATTTCCTTGATATCTCTCTCTATATATGTATACTTATATGCTTCACTGGTTTTGCTTCTCTAGAGAACTCAGCCTAAGACAAGTGGCAATATTAATCTCTAATAAAATAGACTAAAAAAAAACCCACCATAAACCATAAGGAAAGTCAGTCTATAATAACTGAAGTATCAATATACCAGGAGGACATAACCATAATAAACATGTACACACTCAATGAAGAGGCTCCAAAATATATAAAACAAACTTTAACAGCATTGAAAAGAGAAATAGACAGTACCACAGTAATAGTAGGAGACTTCAACACACCTATTTTGCTGAAGGACAGATTATCTAGAAAGAAGCTCAATAAAGGTACAGAAGATCTAAATGCCATAATCAACCAACTCGACCTCATTGGCATATACAGAACACTCCACTCCCCCCAACAGCAACACTAGATAACCAAGACAGATGCTATCTTGGGGTAACACATGTAGCTTTGGAAACTCTGCCAGACTTCAATTACAAATATTTTAGGTACTACAGATTGTTGTGTTAGGTTAATTGTCTTTCTTTCTTTAAACTTTTTAATGAGGATCAGAAGAGGCAACCAAGACTAAAAATTCTGAGCTTTTCCTATTGATTCTCCTAATGCTGCAGCTAAAGCACATGACCCTAGCCCCAACATCCTATGGACTATAACCAAATGTTTGTTTTTCTACCACAAAATAGGGACTACAATCCCACTGCCTTCCACTTACCCCTTCAAGCAAGACACATCCTCACATTAGCATTTGTTACATGGAATACCCCACTCCAGTACAAATGCTTTACTGGTTGAGAACTGTACACTAGAAGAATAAAAAATAAATTATTTCTATCCCTCATGCTTAGCCACTCCACAGGGATTTTCTCAGGGGAGAGATAACAAAACAAACGAGGTGGAGGAGGTTTCAAATTTTTCAAAATTCAAAACTTAGATATAAGCTCTCTATGCTGAAAGAAATATAGAGAGCTTATCTCCAAATAGTAGATTTGTGAGGGGACAGAGATGAGCAATTGAATTCTTCTCTATCGTCCACCTCTAGCCCAGGTCAAGTTGGTCTAAATTGGGGAAAGGAAGGGATATCAGTGGCAAACAAAAAGAAGGTAGATGTGTGGGGGAGGGGAGTGAATTTTTCATCAGTCTTTCTAAGTTTAGGGTATCTGAAGACAGGGAGGTTCTGTGTTTATATTCATAGGAATTGCCTGGGAAAATAACACAATCCCAGAGCAGTAAGGTTTGGAAGTTGAGACTGAAAGCTGCATAGAATTCTCGTGCCCCAGTGGTACTAAAGTTCTAATGTTCCCGAAGTGGTAAGAAACAGCAGAGAATCATCTAGCCCTAGTACCAGATCGACAACTGAGCAGTCAAAACACTCTCACTTATATAGATGATTACCCAGACCAGCTGACTTTTCTTAGAAAGTACATGAAACCTGGGTTAAAAAAAGACTGTGAGAGGGAAAGGATGCACAATTTTCAGTGTTTGGATGGGGAAAGAGGAACAATTTGAGATTAAGTTTCTAACTTTTTGCCTGAATGAAGTCTTACAACAAAATTAAATCTGGGTGTAATCAGGTTAAAATTCCTGAAAGTTGAGTTTGTGGACTGAGATTTGAGACTGCTACAAAATGATATGAGAGAACAGATTAGAGATGAAAATTAAGGTGTATTTAATGGATAGCAAATAAACCAACTTAGACAGAGAGCTTCTGTTTCGAAAGCCAAGAAATTATGCTAGAAAAATAGATTCTTACTAGGCTAGAGACCTCTTGAGAATTAGAGAAAAAAGGATGTTAGTCTTTGCACAGAATGTATCAGGGTAGCAGTATGTTCAAAGCAGGAATTAACCTGGTAAACTCTGTACATGATGATGAGAACATCATTATGTAATCTCCCATTGCTGTCGAGTTGAATCCAACTCATAGAGACCCTATAGGACAGAGTAGAACTGCCCCATAGGCTTTCCAACGAGCAGCTGGTGAATTCAAACTGCAAACCTTTTGGTTAGCAGCGTAGCTCTTAACCACTACACCACCAGGGCTCCTCATTATATACTAGGGTCTCCAATTTGTCAAATTTTACACATTTGACATTTGAAAATGAGAAAAAGTAATTTCTCATTTTTTTTCCTTCATGGCACACTTATTCAAAAGAAATTAGCCTTTTTCTACAGAAAAGGAAACTTTCACTTAGAGAAACTTGAAAGAGATAAAGCCGCTCACCCAGAATCACACAACTAGTGTCAAGAAGAGCTGAAATGTGAATGCCTAATTTCAGACATCAAGTAAAATATACTTTCAACCATTAGTAAAGGTATATCTGGCTCCCTGCTCCAACATCCCTCTAACCTAGAGGTCATGGTTTGAGTAAGAGTAATTAAATGGTGTTTATTCTCTAATCTTTGGAATCTAAGATATCCAAGGGCATCTTTGTGAGTTAGGTTTTCTCTTTCTGTGCCTCAGTCTCCCATGATTGGGTTACTGACTCTGACGGATTTAACTATGTTTGCTGTTATCTGGACTTTTCCAGTTGCTAGCTGCTTGGGGCCAAGTGTATTATTTTTCCCCCATACTAGGACAAAGTTGGTGCGATTACACATCTTTTACCTGCAAACTTTGGAAAGAACAGTGTGGTGAAACATAAGGAAAAAGCATTGCTTTGGCTGAAGATGGATTTGAATTCCTTCCCGACTACTTAATAGCTCTCTTAGAGGCATAGCATATTCAGATTCTGACTGTCTTCATCTGGAGAACTCCCTGCTTTCTTCTCCTACCACCACCCCTTAACCACCAGGAGCTGCTATTATTTCTAGCACATGCTTCCTCTTCGGAACACGTGCCATTCAAGCCACACGTGACATACAGCGTATTCAAGGTATCTTTTCTCATACCAAGAATGTAAGTCCCTGTGATTACCTTTACTTTCACATCTTTACCACAATGTACATTCCCTTGACTCAAGCCCCCTCCACTCTCTTCTTTCTAAGACCTTCCCACTTTGCCTTCTAGAACCCCAAAGTAATACAATGGTAAACAAACTCCACAACATCCTTACTCTCATAACTGAGCATGCTGCCCACCACTGACCCTGGCTGACCATAAAGTTGTAGTTTCTCCTGTAGACCTTGCAAGTGTTTGCTGCTCCTTCCCCCATATGCCAACTATCTCAGGGCCATGAGGTGAGCTGAGAACCCTAGGAGTTCTTAGAATTTTCTTCTCTCTCCAGTGCAGCTTTTCAAATATCAATACTTTATAATTTTATTTTATTGTGTTTTATGCAAAAGTTTATAGTACAAACTAATTTTTCATTAAAAAATCTATACACAAATTGTTTTGTGACTTTGGTCGCAATTCCTGCAATGTGTCAGCACTCTCCACCTTTCCCTTTCCATCCCAGGTTCTCCATGCCCATTCTTCTAGTTTTCCTGTCCCTTCCTGCCTTCTCGTCTTTACTTTTGGTCAGGTGTTGCTCATTTGGTCTCATATATTTGATTGAACTAAGAAACATACTCCTCACATGTGTTATTGGTTTTATAGGCCTGTCTAATCTTTGGTTGAAAGGTAGACTTCGGAGTGGCTTCAGTTCTGAGTTAGCAGGGTGTCTAGGGGCCTTTCTCCATCAGACCAGAAAGTCTGGTCTTTTTTTGTGGATTTGGATTTCATTCTACATTTTTCTCCCACTCTGTCAGGGACCCTCTATTGTAATCCCTGTCAGAGCGGTTGGTAGTAGTAGCCGGGTACCATCTAATTCTTCTGCAGTCAGGCTGATGGTGGCCGTGGTTCATGTGGTCTATTAGTCCTTTGGACTAATGTTTTCCTTGTGTCTTTGGTTTTCTTTATTCTTCTTGGCTCTGAACTTGATGGGACCAATAGAAGTACTTCAGATGGCTGCTCACCAGCTTTTAAGATCCCAGAAGCTACTCACCAAAGCAGGATGTAAAACATTTTCTTTATGAACTGTATTTTGCTGATTGACTAGATACCCCCAAGACCATGATCCCAGCCTTCAGCCCCATAGATCAGTCCCTCAAGGTGATTGGATGCATGTAGGAAGCTTCTATGACTTAGCCTTGGTCAAGTTGTGTTGACTTCCCAAGTATTGTGTGTTGTCTTTCCCTTCACCAGAGTTAACGTTTGTCTAGCCCTACCCTCCCTCATAACCATCAAAGATAGCTTTTTCTATTGTAAACCTTTTCTTGGGTTTTTACAACAGTGCTCTCATACAACATTTGTCCTTTTGTTTTTGACTTATTTCACTCAGCATAATTCCCTCCAAATTCGTCAGTGTTGTCAGATATTTCTCAGATTCATCATTGTTCTTTATTGTTGCATAGTATTCCATTGTGTGTGTGTACCATAATTTGTTTATCCATTCATCTGTTGATGGGCACTTAGATTGTTTCCATCTTTTTGCTATTGTGAATAATGCTGAAATGAACATGGATGTGCATATGTCTATTCCTGT
>NW_004444179.1:2997690-2999229 GCF_000243295.1 Trichechus manatus latirostris
GATACTTTTTTCCATTTATGTAGATCTCTTTTGGTTTCTTGCAGTAGTGTTTTGTGGTTTTCTTTGTACAGGTCTTTTATGTCTCTGGTTAGATTTATTCATCTTCATAGGGGCTATTATAAATGCTACTATTTACCTGATTTCCTTTAAAAGCTCTGTTTGTTGGTGTATAGGAATTCAACTGATTTTTGTATGTTGATCTTATATCCTGCTACTCTGCTTAATCTTTCTGTGCTGAATCTTTCTATTAGTTCCAGTAGTTATCTTGTGGAATCTTTGGGGTTCTCTATGTATAGGATCATATAGTCTGTGAATAGGGATAGTTTTACTTCTTCCTTTTCAATTTGGATGCCCTATATTTCTTTTTCTTGCCTTATTGCTCTAGCTGGGACTTCTAGTACAATGTTAAATGGGAGTGGTAATAAAGGGCATCCTTATCTTGTTTCCATTTTCTGGGGGAATGCTTTCAACCTCTCTCCATTGAGAATGATGTTGCCTGTTGGTTTTGTGTAGATGCCCTTTATTATGACGAGGAATTTCCCTTCTATTCCTATTTTATTGAGAGTTTTCATCATGAATGGGTGTTGGACATTATCAAATGCCTTTTCAACATTGAAGAGATGATCATGTGATTCTTTTCTTTTGTTCTATTTATGTGGTGGATGATGTTGACTGATTTTCTAATGTTGAACCATCCTTGCATATCTCATATAAATCCCACTTAGTCACAGTATATTATTTTTTGATATGATGCTGAATTCTGTTGGCTAGAAAATTGTTGAGAATTTTTGCATCTGTAGTCATGAGAGGTATTGGTCTATAATTTTCTTTTTTTGTGGTGTGTTTGCCTGGTTTTGGTATCAGGGTTATGCTGGCTTCATAGAATGAATTCAGGAGTGTTCCTTCCTCTTCTATGTCCTGAAATAGTTTTAGTAGTACTGGTATGTGATCTTCTGTGAATGTTTGGTAGAGTATTCCAGTGAAGCTGTCCAGATCAGGGTTTTTTTGTTGTTGTTGTTGTCATTGGGAGCTTTTTTTAATAACCTCTTTAATCTCATCTTGTTGTGGGTCTGTTCAGGTGTTCTGCCTCAATTTGTGTTGGTTTAGGTAAGTAGTGTGTTTCTAGACCCGGGATGGTGGTAGGCCTATGGGTGTCTAGCAGCAGCAGCATTGTGGGGGCTGGTGGTAAGGGGTGGAGGTGGAGTATGGGGCTAGGTGGGAGGGAGAAAGAAAAGTAAGAAAGGGAAAATGAGAAAAAAAAGAGTGGGGGGAAGCTGCGGGTGGAGGTGGGAAGACCTGGGGTGGTGGCAGGCTGGTGTCTCTCTAGCTGTAGTAGCATTGTGGGGTCCAGCAGCTGGGGGGGCAGGGTAGGGTGGCTAGGTGAGAAGGAGAAAGAGAAGGAATAAATAAAAAATAAAAATAAATTAAAAATAAATAACTGGTGGTACAGTGGGGGTCCAAGTGTGGCGGCAGGGTGGACATGATGGCTGGTTGGAATGGAGGAGAGGTGACATACGAGGCTAGGTGGAAGGGAGAAAG
>NW_004444179.1:3004800-3005756 GCF_000243295.1 Trichechus manatus latirostris
TTTATTACTGCCATAGTGGAGCTATTTAGTACCATGAGAACACAGAACAGAGGATGATTAATTCTGCTTGACAGGTCATGATTCATAAAGCCTACGATATTTTGAGTTTGGCCTTTAAGGATGAGAGGGGGGTATTTTAGACTTGGCAGGGAGAAGTGATTACATGAAAGAGAAGACAAAGTGTGTGAAGTTGAAGTTGTGAATGTTTACAGCATCTTTAAGGGAACTCTGAGTTGTCTACCTTTGGCTTGAGTTCAGGAGGAGGAAGAGTAGGAAGATGCCTATGAAGCTGAAAGGTATACTGTGGCGAGATCATGGCTGAACTTATAAACATCCTAAGGAAACTGGATATATCTTGCAGAGAAAAACATTTTAAAACAGGTTTTTATATAATCAGATCTGTATATTAGAAAGATAATGCCACTTTCAGTGTGGAGGATGGATTAGAAAGACCAAGAGACAGTAGAAATAGTCAAGGGCTATTATAATGGTCCATGCATGAGAGATGAGAATCTGAGGTCAGTAATGAGTATGGGAGAATTAAGGGCTACTGGGCCTGAGATAGTTTTTGAGTTAAGTTACCACACTTAGGGGACAACCGAATGTAAGTGCATAGAAGGAGGAATCACAGGATATTCTCTCTTTCAGTAGGAATACAAAGTAAATATAGGTAGGTTAGTAACCAAGCAAGGAAAATTCCAACAGGAAAAAAAGTTTTCTTGGGAAAGGAGGATAAGGAATAATGATCTCAGTTTTGACTTGTTGATTTTGAGAACAAGAAGATATTATATAAGGGAAGGCAAATGAGAATTATGATGCTGGGTGTTATGAGAGAGGGTGGAGCTCAAGGTACAGATTTTCAAACCATCAGTGTAGAGGTGGCAGCTGAAATTGTTGGTATAAATGAAACCATTCAGAGAAGCATGTGGTGTAAGAAAATGTGGCTGAAGGCAGAA
>NW_004444179.1:3007184-3017904 GCF_000243295.1 Trichechus manatus latirostris
GTCATAATATTCCTAATAAACAACTCTCCCAAAGACTAAAATAATATATTTAAAGCCATAATGAGAACTCAGCATTGAAGCCATAAGTTACAAAATATATTCTAGACCTCCTTCTGAATAACTTTTGGGTTATTGTCTGTAAGTATATATGTTGATGGGGGAAAAATGAGGGAGGTGCTATAGATCAATTGCTGTCTGATCCTGTCATAAGAAAGGCCAGTCAGAGGAACAATGACTGGGTAGAACAATTGTGAAATGGTCAAAGTAAAGGTGGACATAATGAAAACAAGTCTCTGTAGCTCAAATGAAATTTCATTACTGAATAGTTTTCCAAACTTTTTTGACAGGGGTACTGAAGGGAAAATGTTTTATTTTAAATGCCGGTTTAAATGTTACAAATATTCCTAAAGAAGTTACGTAAAAGAAAGTATATATTTTTTAAGTGCCTAACTGGTTAAGAGCTCAGGCTCAGTTCGAATCCACCAGCCACTCCTTGGAAACCCTATGGGGCATTCTACTTTGTCTTATAGGGTCAACATGATTTGGAATCGACTCAATGGCAACAGGCTTGTTCTGTATTTTTTAAAGATGAGAATATTTCCAGGATATAAATGAGATAGAGACACACCACGCTGCAGCTAACGGATGTTTGAAAGTATGGTTTCCTTGTCCTGGGAACATTTCTCATTATGTTGTTGCTGTTTGACATCATTAAAGTTCTCTATTGACTACAATATAGTTGAAATTAAATAATAGCAAAAAATACTTAAGAAACAAAAATACTCAATAGGAAAATAAATTAATATTCTAATCTGGAGTATATGAAAGCATATCAGAAAATAATCCAGAGCCAAATTTAAGAGCTTACTATATGAAAATAGACTTCACATTTAAGACATACCACTATAGGAATGAAGTTATAAGGAACTAAAAAAAAAAAAAAAAAGCTTTATTTAATGGTCCATCTTACTATCTTACTAATTGATGAGGAAGCATCTCTAAGACAGTCAATCTAGCAAACAGAGCCTAACGTTTGGTAAATACATGTTATGCAGCAGAGCTGAGGCATTTGCACTATGTTCTCATATAAGCCTAGGAATCCTGTGAGCATTTGGTAAATATATATGAGCTTGAAATATATGCTTCTGATACTGACATGGGCCATTTCTTATCTGGTGGAATGCTTTGAGAAACTTCACAGAGCAGAGTCCTCATACAAAATTCCCATAACATTGGGCAGATAAGGATCTGTATATTTATGGTACAGGGTTGGGGAAAAGAGTAATATGTCTAGTCACCTCAGGTTGACACTATTTTGAGCACTAACTAGGATTAATAAAGAAATCTGGGAATATATGTAATATGGAACACACACACACAATCATTTCTAATTTGAGCTTATGAGAAATACAACACATTCTGAGAAAATATGAAAAACACCAAATAAATTAAAATTTAGGGTGTCATACTCTATAATGAAGTCTTCCACAACAATTAACAAAACACTCCCACTGCCACAAACACTTTCACCAACATTATTTTTGTATTGGCTGTATCCATATTTTCTGATGCCAAGCCCATTCTGTTCCAGATGATCTCAACTTCATCTATTTCTCTGCAGACATGCATCTGCCTGGACTAAATTCTAAACTATGTAGGAAAGTCAGTGTCTCGCTAAACCTGCCAAATTCACAAAATAAGATACAGAAGTAATCAAGTGTCTCCGAGACTTTCAATCTCTGATTTTCTTTTTATCTGCTCTGCCTGGGGGTCTTTGGCTTCTGTCTGATTCCTGTGAAGCTCAGACCATATGGCCATTTGCTAATGTGGCTGATGTAATTCACATCACGTTTACAAATGGCAAAATTCTAAGACTCTCCATTCATTTAAACAATTAAAGAAAGATAGAAAGTTTATCATGTCATTTGCAACCAGCCCAACAACATTTTCTAGCCATTACAACACATCATAAAACAAATTTTCTTGATTGTCTTTGATTTTTATGTTCCTTCTGGAAGCTAATTTCACAAATATTCTTGGTTAATGTAACACACTATTAAAGGACAATTCACATCATAGAACAGGGACAGTAAACTCTGAACTGACAGCTAGAGTTCAACAGGTCCATTTATCACAAAAAAACTAAATGTATTCATACATTCCATGATGAGCGAGAGTAGAAAAAACACCTTAACCAGGAAAACAAAAAACAAACCCATTGCTGTAGAGTAGATTCCGACTCATAGTGACCCTGCAGTAACCCTGTTGGACAGAACAGGCTGCCCCCGTTTCCAAGGAGTGGAAGGTGAATTCAAACTGCTGACCTTTTGATTAGCAGCCATGGTTCTTAAGCACTCCTCCACCAGGGCTCCTAACCAGAAAAAAAGCAGAGTAAAATAAACAGAACTGAAGGGAGGCTCCAGAGGTCAAAATGGCTGATATAGATACATGTAGAAATTAAAAAGAGGGGTAGTGGTGGTTCAGTGGTAGAATTCTTACCTTTTGTGTCGGAGAAGCGGGTTGGATTCCCAGTCAATGCACCTTAGCTCAGCCAACATTCATCTGCCAGCAAGCCTTGCGTGTTGCTATGATGCTGAATAGGTTTCACTGGAGCTTCCTGACTTAGATGAACTAGGAAGAAGGGCCTGGCGATCTACTTCTGGAAAAAAAATCCCGTGGATCACAAAGATTGAATCCTTCTGTGCTTGGGATTGCAAGCAGTTGGGGCTGATTCAATGGGAGCCAAAAACAATAACAATAGAAATAAAAAAAGTTTGTGAGGAAAGAGATCCATTTTATCAATGTTGGCAAGGGAAATAAGGAAAGGAACTAACTCTTTTTGAGTGCCGTCAATGCCTTCCAGCACTATGCTAGATGATTTAATGCAATTATTCTGTTTTTTGTATAGTCTCAAAAGTCCTGTGAAGTAGGATATACTGGGCACATTTTCGAGGGAAGGAAACTGAGACTTAGGGATGTTGAAAAACTTGTTAGGAAGTGACAGAGTCAGCTTTTGGATAAATGCTTTTTTTTACCTACATTGCTACACTCCGTATAAAATGAGTCTCTTAATGCAAATAGGTGTAATGGGAATAAATACACTTCAATCTTAAATATTACAAGTTAAATGAACTTTAGCTGTTTTTGATTTTCAAAGGTACCCTTGCCTTTTAATTTCTAAGAAATATATATATACATGTAAACCCGTTGCTGTCGATTCTAAGCCATAGAGACCCTAAAGTACAGAGTAGAACCACCCCATAGGGTTTCCAAGGAGTGCCTGGTGGATTCAAACTGTCAAACTTTTGGTTAGCAGACGTAGCTCTTAACCACTATGCCATCAGGGTTTCCATATATACGTGTACACGTACGTATATTCCCTGCGCGTTTTCATTGCACAGAAACAGTACATTTTGAGAATTTGTCTGGGTCAAATAGCATATGTTCAAGAAAAACATAATTTCCAAATATGTCATTTCTACTAATCTTTCCTGTAAAATAAGCTTAGGTCAAAATTAAATCTGTTGGTAGAATAAAATCAATATTCCATGATGAATGAGTTGAAAGAAGTAGGAAATAATATTCATCAGATATTTCTGACATTGATTCTTGTATTATGTTTTCAGTGTTTCTTTTCCTCTCTTCCTCCTTGCTGCTGTAATTGATTTGAAAGGTGAGTATACATATGTGTGTGTTTCTTAAGACACATAAGTCAAACGAATAGAAGAAACGTAGCCATAGACTCAGATTATCTACATCTATCAATGAGTATAGACAGCATTTCAATTAAAGAATGTAAAACTGGTATAAAAAGGGGGAAATGTTCCCAAAAAAAATCAGCTCCCATAGATTTAAGTACGAGACAATAAAAATAATAGAATTAATTGTGATCCCTAGCTATTAATGAGATGGATTTTGTCTCATTCTTGCCAATGGCTAAAGCAGTACCATAGGATAGAAATACAAGGCAAGCCACAAATTCAAGCTACATATTAAATTTTAAATTTTCTAGTAGCCCCATTAAGAAAAAGCACAAAGAAACAAGTGAAATTAATTTTAATAATATATTTTATTTTACCAAATACAGCCACTCCTTACGTATAGACACGGTTAGGTTTCAAAGACCAGGTCGTTATGTGAAAATCGGCATTATGCAAAATACAGTTTCCTGCCCCTGCCTCTCTTCCCTGGCCCCTACCCTCCCAGCTGGGCGGCTGTGGCCCCTCTGTACTTGTGATGGTCACCGGCTCGCCCCCGCTCTGCTCCTGGAATCGGAATCTATGGCTTCAGGCTGCTGACCCAATGCTCACCGCCCTGCCCCAGGAACTCACCGGCTGGTGCCTAAACGCAAGGCAAGCGCAGGGTGGAGGGTGGGGCGCGCCAGGAGAGATCCGGGAGGAGGGAGGGGAGGCGCGAGCCTGGAGGAGCTAGAGCACTGGGCGCCCCGTGGGTTCCAGACTACAGTTAAATGCCCCGGGGGTGGCGCCCCTCCTCCCTTGTCGGGCCCTGGACGGGCTGCATGCAGCGAGGGTGTGTGGGTTGGTGGCGCCATTAATGAACAAAATAGTTGGACAGTAGACTTTTTACTATTGTTGTAAATGTGAAATGTCAGATAAGGAGATAGTTCATAATTGAGGAGTGGATACATTGAAAATATGCTCATTTCGATATAAGATATTTTAGATTCTTTGTTGTTTGTTTTTTCTTAGTGTTAAAAATCTAGTATTTTCCACTTACAGCACATTTGAATTCAGACTAGCCACATTTCAAGTGCTCAATAGCTTCATTAGTCTATTGTTGTGTGTCTTTGAGTCGATTTTAACTCATAGCGACCCTATAGGACAGAGTACAACTGCCCCATAGGGTTTCCGTAGGGTTTCCTAGGCTGTAATCTTTATGGGCACAGATCGCCAGGTCTTTTCTCCCACAGAGCGGTGGCTGGTGGGTTCTAATCACTGAACTTTCACTTAGCACCGAGCTCTTAACCATGGCTCCACCACGTATCTTAATCGCTATGTACTGGACAGTGAAGGTCTGAAAGTGGAGCGTTTGCTTGTTTAAACCTGGCAATTGAGAGACCAGTGCATCTTCATATTGCAGAAAATACAGCACCAACAGTTTACTAGTTTTCACCTCTCTCATTATGCCAAGCAGAAGCACACAGCTAGCAAATACATAGCTTCCTGCCACCAGGAATTTATATATTTTGCCATGTCGAATACAAATGAAAAGAATCTGTGGAAAACTTAAAAAAAAAAAAAAACTCTAAAACACATAATTTTGGCATTGTGCAGTGATTCTTAGTGTCCTTGTTAGACACCTGAGAGTCCCTAAGACTCTTACAGGTGGTCTGTGAAGTCAAATCTTTTTTCATAATAACACTGTTATTACCAATTATTCTACATGACAATATGAAATGCTTTTTGATTGTGTTGATATTTGATAGGATGGTGCAAAAGAAACGACAGGTAAAACTGCTGGTGCCTTAGTGCAAAACAAATCAATGGTACTAACATGAACTGTTGTTGTTCTGACTCATAGCAACTCTGCACAACAGAACAAAACTCTGCCCGGTCCTGCACTACGATCGCAATCATTATGTTTGAGCTAATTGTTGCAGCCACTGTCAGTCCATCTTACTGAGGGTCTTCCTCTCTTTTGCTGATCCTCTGCTTTACCAAGCATGATTTCCTTCTGCAGGGATTGATTCTTCCTGATAACATGTCTAAAGTAAAGGAGACAAAGTCTTGCCATCCTTGCTTCTAAGGAGCATTCTGGCTGTACTTCCTTCAAGACATATTTATTTGCTCTTTTGGCAGCCCGTGGTATGTTATATATTCTTCACCAACACCATAATTCAAAGGCGTCAATTCTTCTTCAGTCTTCCTTATTCATTGCCCAGCTTTCACATGCATATGAGGCAATTGAAAACACCATGGCTTGGGTCAGGCGCACTTTAGACTTCAAGGTGACATCTTTGTTTTGTAACACTTTAAAGAAGTCTCTTGCAGCAGATTTGCCCAATGCAATGCATCTTTTGATTTCTTGATTGCTGTTTCCATGGGTGTTGATTGTGGATTCAAGTGAAACGAAGTCCTTGACAACTTCAATATTTTCTTCATTTATCATGTTGTTGCTTATTGGTCCTGTTGTGAGGATTTTTGCTTTCTATATGTTGAGGTGTAATCCATACTGAAGGCTGTGGTCTCTGACCTTCATCAGTAAGTGCTTCAAGTCCTCTTCACTTTCAGCAAGCAAGATTGTGTCATCTGCATAACACAGGTTGTTAATGAGTCTTCCTCCAATTCTGATGCCACATTCTTCTTCATATAGTCCGGCTTCTCGGATTATTTGCTCAGCATACAGAATGAATAAGTATGGTGAAAGGATACAACCTTGACACACACTTTTCCTGACATTAAACCACGCATTATGCCCTTGTTCTGTTCAAACAACTGCTTCTTGATCTATGTACAGGTTCCTCATGAGCACAAAGAAGTGTTCTGGAATTCCCATTCTTTGCAATGTTATCCATAATTTGTTATGATCCACATAGTAGAATGCCTTTGCACAGTCAATAAAATACACGTAGACATCCTTCTGGTATTCTCTACTTTCAGCCAGGATCCAAGTGACATCAGCAATGGTATCCCTCATTTCACATCCTGTTCCACGTTGTCTTCTGAATCAAGCTTGAACTTCTGGCAGCTCCCAGTCGATCATAGATACATGGGGGAACATGAACTAATGATCATTATATTCTTCACTCTCTCACACTGTGAGGGTTAAAGCTATGTGTCTACTTGTCTGGGTCGTGATTCTCAGTGGTTTGGCAGTTATGATGTAACTTGGCAGTTATATAATGATATAATCACCTTCAAGATGAGAGCTGATATAATATAATCTCCTCCATGATGACATTTGCTATGATCAGCCAATCAGTTGAAAGGGAATTTTCTTGGAGGTATGGCCTTAATCCAATATATATGGACTTTCTGGTAAAGCTCATTGGTTTTTGCTCTCTTCTGGATCTTGCATTTGGCTCGTCGTCATCTGAACCCTGGTTCTTGGGACTTGAGCCAGCAGCCTTCCATCTTACTTGCTGATCTTCAATACATCAGCCTCTGAAATCTGTGAGCCAGCAGCCTGTCATTTGACCTGTTGATCTTGGGTTGGTCAGCCCTTGCAGCTACATGAGTCAGGAAAAGCCTCCAGCCTGATGCCTGACCCACGGACTTGGGACTTTCTAGCCTCTACAACCACATGAGCCATTTCTTTGATTAAATCTCTCTCTCTCTCTCTCTATACATATATACATGCTTCACTGGTTTAGCTTCTCTAGAGAACCCAGCCTACCATTAAAAATAAAATCCAGTTTTACTTGAGGATGTCCATGATAAAGCAGTAAAAACTTTTAATTTTATTGAATCTCAACTCTTGATTCACATCTTTTTAATATTCTGTGGTGTCATGGTTTGAATTACGTCCCCCAAAAAACGTGCGTATCAATTTGGCTAGGCCATGATTCCTGGTACTGTATGATTTTCCTGTATGTTGTAAACCTGCCTCTATGATGTTAATGAGGGAGGACGGGTGGCAGTTGTGTTAGTAAGGCAGGACCTGATCTACAAGACTGGATTGTGTCCTGAGGCAATCTCTTGAGATATAAAAGACAGAAGTGAGCAGTGAGACAGGGGGACCTCATACTATCAAGAAAGCAGTGCCGGAAGCAGAGCGCGTCCTTTGGACTGGGGCCGCTGCACCGAGAAGCTCCTAGACCAGGGGAACACCGAAGAGAAGAAGGCCGACAAAGAGAAAAAGCCTTCCCCTGGAGCTGACGCCCTGAATTTAGACTTTTAGCCTGCTTTGACTATGAGGAAATAAACTTCTCTTCATTAAAACCATCCACTTGTGGTATTTCTGTTATGGCAGCACTAGATGACTAAGACATGTGACAAACCATATGATGGTTGCCTCAAGCAAAAGTCTGTATAGTTTTTTAAGTTGCGAGCTGAAATAGTCACTACTTTCACGTAATACCATTTTAACTTGAAAAAATAACTTTGAGACATGCTGCTCAGTCTTGAGTATTTGATAGCTATTTTCTTGAAAACACAATGATGGGGAAAAAAAATACACCACTCCTCAGTTATTAACATGATTAGGTTCCAAAGACAAGGTCATTATTCAAAACTGGTATTATGTAAAAATGAGGATTACCATATCAAATCACAAAATATTATGTGGAACATATATGTCCCTTTGGAGCTGAGAGGCAGAAAATGTAGGCGGGCAATATATGCACCAATGGTCATGAAAGGGTTACTGCCAGACGTACATTGTTAATGTACAAAATAGTCACACAGTATATTTTTTACTATTATCATAAATATGAAAAATGTTGGATAACGAGATAGTAAGTGAGGACTGGGTGTAGTACTTACTTGTCAAGAAAGAATATTGAGCTTTCAAGTGAAAATAGGATTTTAGAAAACTTATAACCATCATTGTGAGCTTGACAGCTTCTCAACATTTAAAAACTTTTCTCATGACATAATGAGAAAAGTTGATAATTATATGAAATTTTTGTATTTTGTATATTGTACAAAGAAATGTACTGATATTCAGAAGATCTGCATAAATCATTGAAGTAATATTTTCTCAATGATCAATGCATGCTATTAAAAAAAAAGTTATGGTGAAAAGGTTCATCAAAATAAAACATGGACCAATGGGTTTTGATGTAACAGAGTATACAAAGTTCACTGGTATAATTTAAGAGACCACATATTGGAACTGAACTATAAAAAACTCTCATTTGCGGAGTTTACTGTAGGATTCAAGAAGAATATTTAAAATTATCTGATAATGCTATTAAAATACTCTTCCCATGTACAACTACATATCCTTGTGAGACATATTTTTTCATATATTTCAACCAAAGCAACATATCACAACACATTGAATATGGAAGCACATATATGTGAGTACATATGTTTTATACTGTCAGACATTAAAGAGATTTGCAAAAATGTAAAACAGTGCCATTTTTCTCATTTTATTTTGTTCTAGAAAATATTAGTTTTCTCGTACGGTATTTTATTCATGTTAACATGCAATGGGTTTAATATTCTTATTTTTAAATGACTTAGCTTACAAAATATTTTTTAAATCTCTCGTTTTTAGTTCTTAATATGACAAATATTGATAGATGTACCCCAAATAAACCAAAGTTCTTTGAGTTTCTCAATTTTATAAATGGAGCCTTGAAACAGCCACTGATCTCATAGAATGAGCACATAGTTTTTAGAATCATAGAGACTGAGGTATGAGCTGTAATCAACTTGACAGGCAACCGGTTTTTAGCCACTTACTAGACAAGTTAACTTAGTCAAGTTATTAATTAGGAATTAACTAGTTATTAATTAGGATCTAGAAAATCAAAGACACGAGAAATTATTAGCCCAAAGGACTAAAGACCACATGAACCAGAGACTTCACAGCCTGAGACCAGAAGAACTAGGTGGTGCTCAGCCACCACCAATGACTGCCCTGGCAGGGTTCACAACAGAGCAGGAGAAAAATGTAGAACAGAATTCAAGTTCACAAAAAAAGACCAGACTTACTGATGTCAGAAGCCACTTGCTATGTAAATTTGTTTACAATGGTCAATTGGACAGACTGCCTTTAAAAAAGAAAGAAAGCTACAGCATATTTTAGGTCCTGCAGGATTGATTGAGAGTCTATTTGTTCTCTATTGGGCTGTCTTGGCTCATAATTGTTGTGTAAGTTGACAGACTATACCTTCACACAGTCCTGTTTGGGGAATTAAGAGACATGCCTTCAAGTTTAGAATCTTAAAGGCAGATAATTAACCATGGGTATGAGACGAGGAAGAATTCTCTGACTCTGCCATCTGTTACGGATTAAGTTGTGTCCCTCCAAAATATATATTGGAATCCTAACCCCTATACCAGTGGATGTAATCTTGTTTGGAAATAGAGTTTTCTTTGTTAAGTTAATTAGATCATACCTGAGTAGGAGTATGTTGGGTTCTAAATCTAATTACTTTTGAGTTATAAAAAGAGCAGATTTGACACAGAGATATGCATACATAACAGGTAGAGAGTCACCATGTGAGGATCATCTACAAGCCAAGAAACCAAGAAATGCTTGGGACTACCTACAAGGAAGGAGTCAACACTGCCAAGATCATGATTTGGACTTTCAGTCTCCAGAACTGTGATAAAATAAATTGCTGCTCTTTAAAGCCACACACTTGTGGTATTTCTGTTACAGCAGCACTAGGAAACTAAGACACCACCTGTTCTTCTCTTTGAGGCCCTATGAGAAACCGGAATTATTTTGGCACAGACTGGGGAATATAGGGAAAGGGTAGTTTTAGTATAGACGATATTTGGGAAGGAAAGAGGGATGATGCTTTTCTTTCATTTTTTTTTTTTAATTGTGCTTCAGGTGAAGATTTACAAAGCAAATTAGTTTCTCAATCAATAATTTATACAACAAAACTTTTCCTTGACATTGGTTGCAATCCCCACAATGTGTCAGCACTCTCCCCATCACCACCCTGAGTTCCCCATTTCCATTCATCTGATTTTCCTGTCCCTTCTGGCCTTCTCATCTTTGCTTTTGGGCAGATTTTGCCCTTTTGGTATCATATAGATGATTGTTCTAAGGAGCACTTTCCTCACGGGTGTTA
>NW_004444179.1:3023389-3044740 GCF_000243295.1 Trichechus manatus latirostris
CTATTTAATCCATGACAGCTGGCTTCATAGAATGAATTTAGGAATATTCCTTCCTTTTCTACGTTCTGGAATAGTTTGATTAGTGTTAGTGTCGACCCTTCTATGAATGTTTGGTTGAATTTGCCAGTGAAGCCATCTGGCCTGGGGATTTTTTTGTTGTTGTTTCTTTATGAGTCTGTTCAGATTTTCTACCTTGTTTTAGTTTGAGTAGGTAGGTTTTCTAGAAATTTGTCTGTGTCTTCCAGGTTTTCAAATTTGTTGGAGTATATTTTCTCATAATTTTCCATTATGATTCTTTTTATTTCAGTTGGTCCTGTTGTAATGTTACCTATTTCATTTCTTACTTGGGTTATTTGCATGTGCTCTTTCTTTTCTTTTGTCAGTTTGGCCAGTTTTTTGATTTTATCGATCTTTTCAATGAACCAACTTCTAGTCTTGTTGATTCTTTTGATAGCGTTTCTGATTATTTTATTTCTGCTCTAATCTTTATTGTTTCCTTTCTTATGGTGGCTGTGGGTTTCTTTTGCTGTTCTTTTTCTGTTTTTTGACTTGTAGGGTTAAGGTATTGATTTTGGCCTTTTCTTCTTTTTTGATATGTGTGTTTATTGCTATAAATTGACCTCTGAGTACCGCTTTTGCTGTGTCCCAACATTTTGCTATGTAGTGTTTTCACTTTCATTTGATTCTATGAATCTTTTAACTTCATTTTAATTTCTATTACCCACTGGTTTTTAAGCTATATGTTATTTATTTTCAATGTATTTGCTTTTTTTCTTTGTTCTTCCTGTTATTGATTTCTAATTCCATAGAATTTTGATCAAAGATGTTGTTTTGTATTATTTTGATATTTTTGTATTTATTGAGGCTTGCGTTGTGACATAACATGTGATCTATTCTGGAGAATGATCCACGTGCATTGGAGAAGAATGTGTACTGTGCTGTTGTTGGGTGGAGTGTTCTGTACATGTCTATGAGGTCAAGTTGGTGGATTGTGTTGTTTAGATCTTTTGTTTCTTTGTTGAGTTTCTTTCAAGTTTTTCGGTCCTTCACTGAAAGTAACGTGTTAAAGTCTCCTACGATTATTGTGGAATTGTCTATTTCTCTTTTCAATACTGTTAGAGTTTTTTTAATGTATTTTGGAGCTCTGTCATTGGGTGCATAAATATTTATTATGGTATATCCACTTGGCTAATTGGCCCTTTAATCATTATTTCATGCCCATACCAGTCTCTTATGTTGGATTTTGCCTTAAAGTCTATTTTATCAGAGATTAATATTGCCACTCTTGCTTCTTTTGGTTACTGTTTACTTAATATATTTTTTTCTGTCCTTTGATTTTTAGCTTGTTTTTATCTTTGTGTCTAAGGTGTGTTTCTTGTAGGCAACATATTGATGGGGCATTTTTTTAATCCATTCTATCACTCTCTGTCTCTTGACTGGTGCATTTAACCCACTTACATTCAGTGTGGTTGTCTATAGGTATGACTTTACTGCTGTCATTTTGTTGTGCTTTGTGTGTGTGTGTGTGTGTGTGTGTGTGGTGTTGATAGTTTCTTTGTTCCACTCACTTTTCTGTACTGTGGACTTTTCATTTATGGATTTTCTTTTCATTTCCTTCATTGTTGTTGATTTTGTGTTACTGAGTCTTTATGATTTTCTTCTTTTTTATTTCAATGAGTAGGTTTATTAATTTTCTTTGTGGTTACACTGAAATTTACCTTTATCTTCCTAAGTTTAAAACAGTCTGTTATATTTTGGTATCACTTTGACTTCCTGTCCATAAGGAAGTTCTGTAACTACAGCATTTATTCCCTTTTTTTATTTTGAAGTTGTCATCATTTACAGATTGACGTCTCTGGTTCCCTGTTTTCAGTCTTGTAGCTTTATTTTATTTTTGAGAACTTTTTATCTTGGTTGGTATCTGGGTGATGCTGTCATGTGTCTTAATCTCAGGTTGTTGTCTGATTTTGTTGATTCTCTGTCAGAAGGATTCTCTTTAATATTTTGTCTGATTTTGTTGGGTTTTTGTCCAAAGACTCTCTAATATTTCCTGTAAGGTTAGTCTGATTTTTACAAATTCCCTTAACTTGTTTACAGGCATACCTCAGAGATATTGCGGGTTTGGCTTAAGACCACCTCAATAAAGCAAATATCACAATAAAGCAAGTCATATGAATTTTTTGTTTTCCTCATGCATATAAAAGTGAAGTTTATATGATACTGTAGTTTATTAAGTGTGCTATAGCATTATGTCTAAAAAAGTATGTACTTTAATTAAAAAATGTTTTATTGCTAAAAAATGCTAACCACCATCTGAGCCTTAAGCAAGTCATAATCTTTTTGCTGGTGGAGGTTCTTGCCTCTATGTTGATGGCTACTGACCGATCAGGGTGGTGGCTTCTGAAGGTTGGGGTGGCAGTGGAAGTTTCTTAAAATAAGACAACAATAAACTTTGCCACATAGATTGACTCTTCCTTTCATGAAAAATTTCTCTGTAGCATGTGATAGTGTTTGATAACATTTTATCCACAGCAAAACTTCTTTTAAAATTGTAGTCAATCCTCTCAAACCCTGTGGCTGTTTTGTCAACTCAGTTTATGTAATATTCTAAATCCTTTGTTGTCATTTCAACAATGTTGACAACATCTTCACCAGGAGTAGATTCCATCTTAAGAAACTATTTTATTTGCTCATCGATAAGAAGCAACTCCTCATCTGTTAAAGTGTTATCATGAGATTGCAGCAATTCAGTCACATCTTCATACTCCACTTCTAATTCTAGTTTTCTTGCTACGTCCATCACATCTGCAGCTACCTCCTCCACTGAAGTCTTGAACCCCTCAAAGTCATCCATGAGGGCTGGAATCAACTTCTTCCAAACTCCTGTTAATGTTGTATTTTGACCTCCTCCCATGAATCATGGATGTTCTCAATAACATCTAGAATGACGAATCTTTCCAGAACGCTTTCAGTTTACTTTGCCCAGATCCATCAGAGGAATCACTATCTATGGCACCTATAGCCTTACAAAATATATTTCTTAAATAGTAAGACTTGAAAGTCAAAATTACTCCTTGATTCATGGGCTGCAGAATGGATATTGTCTTAGCAGACATGAAAATGTTAATCTCCTTTTACATCTCCATTATAGCTCTTGGGTGACCAGTTGCATTGTCAATGAACAGTAATATTTTGAAAGGGATCTTGTTTTTCTGAGCAAGAGGCCTCAACAGTGGGCTTAAAATATTCAGTAAACTATGTTGTAAACAGATGTGCTGTCATCCAAGGTTTGTTTTTCCATTTATAGAGCACAGGCAGAGTAGATTTAGCATAATTCCTCAGGGCCCTAAGATTTTTGGAATGGTATATAAGCATTGGCTTCAACTTAAAGTTGCCAGCTGCATTAGCCCCTAACAAGAAAGTCAGCCTGTCCTTTGAAACTTTGAAGCCAGGCATTGACTTCTCTCTAGCTATGAAAGTCCTAGATGTCATCTTCTTCCAATACAAGGCTGTTTTGACTACGTTGAAAATCTGTTGCTTAGTGTAGTCACCTTCATCAATTATCTTAGCTAGATCTGCTGAATAACTTGCTGCAGCTTCTACATCAGCACTAGCTGCTTCACCTTGTACTTTTCTGTTATGGAGACATCTTCTTTCCTTAAACCTCATGAACTAACCTCTGCTAGCTTCAAATGTTTCTTCTACAGCTTTTTAATCTCTCTCAGCCTTCACAGAATTGAAGAAAGTTAAGGCTTCACTCTGGATTAGGCTTTGGTTTAAGGGAAAGTTGTGACTGGTTTGATCTTCTATCCAGACCATTGAAAATTTCTCCATATCAGCAATAAGGCTGTTTCACTTTCTTATCATTCATGTGTTCACTAGAGCAGCACACTAAAGTTCTTTCAAGAACTTTTCCTTTGCATTCACAACTTGGTTAACTGTTTAACACAAGAAGCCTAGCTTTTGGCCTGTCTCAGCTTTTGACATGCCTTCCTAGCTTCTTATTTAAAGTAAGAGATGCGTGACAATTCCTTTCACTTAAATACTTAGAGAAGATTGTCAATATTGTGTCTCAGAGAATAGGGAGGCCCAAGGAGGAGAGAGACAAGAGAATGAGTGATTCAGTGGAGTAGGCAGAACACACACAATGTTTATCTATTAAGTTCACCATCTTACATTCGTGGTACCCCAGAACATTTACAACAGTAACATCAAAGATCACTGATCACAGATCACCATAATGGATATAATGATAAAGAAAAAGTTTGAAATATCATGAGAATTACCAAAATGTGGCACAGAGACATGAAGTGAGGACACACTTTGGAAAAATGGTGCCAATAGACTTGCTTGATGCAAGTTGCCACAAACCTAAATTTGTAAAAAACACAATATCTGCAAAGTGCAATAAAACAAAATATGACCGTATCTGGAAATGTCCTTGTTCTGCCATTGTATTTGAGAGACAATTTTACTGAATATATAATTCTTGGTCAGCAGTTTTTTTCCTTCAGGGTTTTATATATGTCATCCCATTGCCTCCTTGACAACATGGTTTCTCTGGAGAAATCAGAGCTTAATCTTATTGGTTCCCCTTTGTAGGTGACAGTTCATTTTTCCCAAACTACTCTCAGGATTCTTTCTTTGTCTTTGGTTTTGAAAGTTTGATTATGATATGTCTTGGTGACTTTTTTTTTGCAGTCTATCTTGTGTGGGGTTTTCTGACCTTCTTGGATGGATATCTTCTTGTCTTTCTTGATATCATGGAAGTTTTCTGCCAACAAATCTTCAAAAATTTTCTCTGTGGTTTTCTTTCTTTCTTTTTTTTTGTCTCCTCGTGTTCTGGAATTCCTATCAAGTGTAAATTATTCCTCTTGATAGTGTCCCACATAGCTCTTAGGCTTTCTTCATTCTTTTTTTTTTTTTTTTGAATGGTCCTTAAACAAATTAGTCTCAAGGGATTTGTCCTCTATTTTGCTGATTCTGTCTACCACTGATTCAGTTCTACTCCTATGTCCTTCGATTAAGCTATTTATTTCTGAAATTTTATTAATCTTCTGGATTTCCAGTTGCTGTTTTTATATGGTATCTAATTGTCTGTTTATTTTGTCATTTTGTTCTTGTATTGTTTTCCTGGATTCTTTTATAGTTGTGTCCGTGTTTTCCTTGGTTTTGTCTGTGTTTTCCTTGATCTCTTTGAAGATCCTACATATAAGTCTTTGGAATTCCTTATCAGGCAGTTTCATTACCATTTCTTCCTCAGGAAGGTTTTTTGGCCCTTTATTTTGGTCACTTCCTTGAGCCATCTTGTTCTGTTTCTTTATGTGATTTGATATTGTCTGTTGTCTCCAAGACATTGTAAGTTTGTTTGCTTCATCCTGATTTTTTGTTTTGATATCTCTGGGTGGGTGGGGCAGGCTTTCTACTCTGGTCACTAGTTTGGCAGAACTGGGGCGCTCACCACCTGTCTCTGGGTGGGTGGAGTAGCGGCTGGGAGTGTGAGAACTGCTCTCTGTTCACTGGTCATGTAGGGCAGCTGAGGGATGGTTGGGCGGGTGTTGGCTGCCATCTGCTGTCGATTCAGTGACACAGGAGTGGGCAGTGGCACATGCCAAGGGGGTGGAGTGGCAGGTGTGATGGATGTGGCATGTGAACAGGGCAAAAGGTCCCTACCGCTAGCTGGGTTGGGGGGTCAAATGGCGGGCAGGTGCACACACACAGGAGCATGCTTTCTGTCACTTATGGAGGAGGCAAGGTGGGTGGTAGATGGACTGTGAGGGGGGATAGGAAACTTGTATTATGATCTCTGGTCAGGTGGGGTAGCCAGGGTATGAAACTCTCTGCCACTTCCGATCAGGATGGTGGGAGGAAGGAGAGCATGCCCCTGCAGCTAGCAGACATGGGTGCCCTGGAACTTCCCATCTGTTTCAGCTTGCAGTCGGGACTTGCCTCCAAGTGTAAGTCGGGAGCACCCAAAGTCTGATCAGGTGGGGGCCTCCGGCCAATACTTTGAGGTTCCACCACCACATGTGTGCCACTCACCTCAGAGGACAGGGATCACTCCCCATGAGTATTCCTGACTCTGAATCCTGGCTGTCTCCTACTCTGTGGACAGCAGGATCCTTGGAATTTTTGCCCTCTTTCTGTGTTTTCCTTCCTTAGATCCATATTATGTTCTGCTCTCCTTGTTTCTCTCTGGGTGTGTCTATACAGTTTCTCTATCTCTTATGAGAATGCCGTGAAGTTGCTCTCCTGTGCTCCTCCCTGGGGGTCCCTACTGGCTTTGTCTCAAGATGGCCACATTGATCTGGGATGGCTGGTAGAGCCCCCTTCATTTCGTTTTACTCCTTGTTTGCTGCATTTGCTCAATTTTTTTCTTCCAGTTTGTGTTTGATTCATTTCTTTATCTTTCCTTTTTATATTCAGGGTTCTAGGATTGTTATCTCATCTGTTTCACTTGACTTTTCAGGTCTTTGCTGTAGAGGGATGGTATGGTGTGTTTGACTAAGTCACCATCTTGGCTCCTCCCTAGGAGTGATGTTTTTCATGTGAGAGTGTGAGAGTTTGAGTGGGGATAGTTGGGGAAGACTACTGCTGATGCTTGGAAAAGGACTACCTTCTTTTAATTCTACGTTAGAATGCTTTCCAATTTGGGAGGATATTGTTTACTATGTTGGTTAGGTGGATATCATCCTTCCTTTATTAGGATTTGATTGAAGTAATTTCTCATATTTCCTTCATATAATTATTCCACATTTTGTGGATGTATTCAAAATTTCTGTGGGATAAAATGCACCTATAACCCCAAAGTCACAACATTAAGTAAAAGCACGTAATGGTGACTCTTTATCTTGTGCTGGATAAACTAAGAAACCAGGAAATAAATCACTTTCTGCTAGTCACAGAAATATAACTTTGGACTTCATCTTTTATTAAGTTCTTGGCCATGATGAAACACTGTGAATGGAGAAATAAATTCATAATAAATAACAAAGGAGAGTTAATATTTTTTTCTTCTTCATAGTAGTTTCTTCTCTTTCTTGGAAAACTAAAACATAATGTGTATTTGCCAGAATTAAGTAGCCTCTCGTTTGTATATTGTAAATGTAGTTCAGTAGTAGATAATAGGCTAAAAATAAAGAAAAGAAATAAAAGGCAGATTATGGAAAAAATCACAATTTATTGAGTGATTTAATTTTCAATTAAGAATGTTCCAGACAAAAATATGTAGATCATAGCACATTTGAAAATTTCTTGGAACATGGTAATGGGAAAAAGATCTTTTTACTTTGGGAGTTGCTAATATATTTGAACGTCCCAGTAGAAGTTAATCAGTTTTCATAATTATCTAGTCATGAAACTGTAAATCACTTTCAGAACCTCTTTTAGGGTTGTGCAAACAAGACAACAAGATTTCATTTTTCAACTTGCAGCCTACACAAGAGATAGGAACTTGGTGTTGATTACCCACCTGTTAGAAATTCTAAAAATGATTCTACTTAGTTGGTAAAGAGGGAAACAGAAGTATTTAGTAAATGTTATCAATCACATTTTTCAAGCATGAAGAGGTGTGGAAAACATTTTTTTTTTCCTGATAAAAATTTCACATTTCTAAGATAAACTATGATACCAAAGTTATGCAAAATAACACATCAAATTTTATGAAAAGTAAATTGATAACCATTCAGGACTCTCCTACTACACATATCATTTTGCCAGTGGACTAAATCATCCCAACTCTGATATTTGGTATAATTTTATTTCCTGTCACATTTTAGACCAAAAATGATTTCATACAAATCTCTAAGAGCTAGTCCTTCCTCACCACTATACGCAGTCTCCCATTTCACCATTAGAACTGCCTCGCACTAATTTCCTATCTTGGCATATTTCTTATATAGCAGGACATCTGGTGGAGTGCCAGATGTCTGCTAATGAAAAAACTCTTAAGGATTAGTTACTTACATCCTCATATAAGCTTTCCACAAACTGTGAATAGGCCATGTAGGAAATTATATTCTGAAGCATATATTTGTAAGTATGTAGATCGCAACCTCTACACTACTTGGACAATGAATGTTATCTTTATACTTGTTCCAGGTGATTTGAATACTGTCACAATGGCATTTTTTAAATTGGAGTATTCAGCTGCAGTTAGATTCCAACTGCCTCTGATAAAGTATTGTTTTGTTCTTTTGTTTCCAGCTATCTCTTTTTTTCCATTTCCCACAGCTACTATTTTAAACCTATGCCACTCTTCTAAAGCTCTCTATTCATTTCCAATCCACTCCTCCGTCTGTTTTGCCTCTGATTTTGCAGGAAAAACCAGAGTCTAACAGAATGAACCCCTTTAACTTTCCACACCTAAAATCTCATTTATATCTGCTTTACAATCTTACTTTCTTACTACCAGTTTTAGAAGAAAAGATGTTTCTCCATCTATGCCAAAAGGGAATGTTTATCTGCCTGTTTGCTCATCCCTTCCCATCTAGTCATGGACTCTTTCCATTAGTCAAGTAATTATTCATCACACAAACACTTCCAGTGCTTATTATGTGAAAGACACTGACAAGACACTATGAACACAAAATGAAAACCAAGCCACTTAGCTGGACAATGTGGTTGTTATGTGTCATCGAGTTGACTCCAACTCATAGCGACTCTAGGACAGAGTAGAACTGCCCCATAGGGTTTTCTAGACTAGCTGGTCAAGAGACAACCTACAAATTAATTATAACATATTTTGGTAAATTCTATACTGACATGTATGTACAGCAGTAGCATAAGCTACAGAAAGGTTCCAGGCAAATCACAAAAGGCTTTATTAAAGAGTCAGTATCTACATTAATACTTAAACAGTCAAGAATTTGACTGTTTTACCCTCTGCTGTGTAAGCTCTTCCTAAGGCCCATTGTAAGAACCATACCAATACCTCAGTGTGGCTTCTGCTTCTAAAATATCCATTATACTTAAGATATTGTTATTCTGTCAGTCCTTATTTTTTTACACATAGGGTTGTGTTGAAGATGCTTACTTAGCCCAGACTGTTCTTTCTCTTTTTTGGGCTGAAACCAATGCAATCAATCCCAACTTCATTCTCTAATATAAAATTATTTTGCAACATAATCAATTAACATATTAATTTTTATTTTATTTGTTGTATTTTTATTTCTTCCCCCATTCTGCAAAAATATCCAGGCTCCTTGTGTTCATTTGCCTTTGAAGTGTTTTCTACTTAAAAGCCACTGTTTTTCCACTGTTTACAAACAAGTTCTCCCAGAGAAGCAGAGCATCATAGAAAGCAGAAAGTCTTTAGGACAGTTGAGAGGAAAGAGAAAGTTGTCTCGCAAACACGAAGAGGTCTGAAGTGAGCAGAACTCACTTACAGGTCTGTGACAGCACTAAGGGAGATGGGAAAATGAGTGAATAGGGCTGTGTGGTGCATCCAGGGGTCTGGACCCTACGCACTGGGCCTCTGAGTCATGACAAAGATTCAAGTGGACTAAACGGGACATGGACCTGACTGCAAGGGACCTAAATACCAATTATGAGATGTTGTTGTTGTAGTTAGGTGCCATCCAGTAGATTTTCAACTCATAGACACCCCAAGTGTCAGAGTAGAACTGCCCCACAGGTTTTTGTTGGCTGTAGTCCTTACGGAACTAGATTTCCAGGTCTTTCTCCCTTGGAGACTCTGGGTGGGTTCAAACTACCAACCCTTCAGTTAGCAGCCAAGTGCTTAATTGTTTGCACAACCAGGGCTCCTTAGTTATGAGATAGCTGTAGTTTATTCAAAAAATATTTCTGTATAAAGAATGAGATATGTACGGATAGGTTAGAGTTATGCCTTAGATGCAGGCAATTTCTCCATGCAAGAATTAATAGGTCAATTATGCAATCAGAATGCAGGACTGCTATCATTCTGTTAGAAAGATCACACTCCAGCCAAGGCGACTATTAAGTGTTTCCGTTATTTTATCTTTGATCAACACAGCGGGATTTTATAATTAGCATAAAGAATTAAAAAAAATGGGTTTCACTGATAAAATTAGTGTCCCGTAATCAGCCTACCTATAGCTGGGTTTTCTTTTGTTAAAATTAGCATTCAATATATGTGAGGAGCCCTGGTGGCACAGTGGTTAAGTGCCCAGCTGCTAACCAAAAGGTCAGCAGTTTGAACTCACCAACCGCTTTGTAGGAGAAAGATGTGGGAGTCTGTCTCTATAAAGATTACAGCCTTGGAAACCATATATATACGTGGGTTGCCTGAAATATGTTCGAAAAATCCTTCGTCCTGCCTGAAAAGGATGCGAGACTCTAATAAGTGCTGTAGTTCGTACCCAGGGAATGAGAGCTCAAGGCATCATCACCAAACGTTTTTGTGTCCCTCCATTGAGTCAGACAATTCTGACTATAGGCAAAGCAGGAGCCCACTTCTACAATATTGGAGTCTGTCTTCAGTGATATTTTTATGCAAAGTGAAATGAGATCACTTAAAAGGATAGAGAGCTGGCACCTTATCAAGATTACAAAACAATTTTTTTTGTCTGATTGATAAAAACCTCATTTAATACAAGTGTGCATGTGTGCCAGAATTCATCTGAGACTTGCTTTTGTTATAACCTTGTATCAAGTCTGTGGGGAAGTTGGTGACCCACACCTTACCAAATTTTTGGTTGTTACCACTATCTCCACAAAATGTAAATAACTGGCTTAGGTCAGTCTACAACTGGCAAGATGGTTTTTTGTGAGAATACCTTTCTCTGTTCTTTAATTATGAAGACTTAATTGACTTCAAGGGGCAGAGGGTAGCGGAAGAGCTTTGGGAGGCTCAGTGTTTATAGTTTCTAATGTTGTTAGGTGCCGTCAAGCCGGTTCCAACTCATAACGACCCTATGTGCAACAGAACATAACACTGCCCGGTCCTTAATCATCCTCACAATTGTAGTAATGCTTGAACCCATTGTTGCAGCCACTGTGTCAATCCATCTCGTTGTGGGTCTTCCCCTTTTTCGCTGACTCTCTACCAAGCATGATGTTCTTCTCCAAGGACTGGTCCCCCCTGATAACATGTCCAAAGTAAGTGAGATGAAGTCTCCCCATCCTTGTTTCTAAGGAACAGTCAGGCTGTACTTCCAAGATAGTTTTGTTCATTCTTCTGGCAGTCCACGGTATATTCAATATTCTTTTCCAACACTGTAATTCAAATGCATCGATTCTATCTCGGTCTTCCTTATTCATTGTCTAGCTTTCACATTCATATGAGGCTGAAAACACCATGGCTTGGTCAGGAGCACCTTAGAACTTAGATTACCGTGTTTGCTTCTTACCAATTTAAAAAGATCTTTTGCAGCAGATTTGCCCAAATGCAATGCGTCATTTGATTTCTTAACTTCTGCTTCCCTTTGCGTTGATTGTGGATCCAAGTAAAATGAAATCCTTGACAACTTCAATATTTTCTCTGTTTATCATGATGTTGCTTAATAGTTTCTAATAGGGGTGTTTATCTAACAGTGATCCATTAAAAGAAGCCACTTCTCTTGCCTATTGGTTTATTAATGAGCCCCGGTGATGCAGTGGTTAAGCACTCAGCTAGTGAACAGTCAGAACCCACCAGACACTCAGCGGGAGAAAAGACCTGGCAATAGGCTCCTATAAAGATTACAGCCTAGGAAACCCTATGAGGCAATTCTACTCTGTCATATAAAGTCGCGATGAGGCAGAAACAACTCAACAGCACACAACAACAGCATTGGTCTATTGGTTCTCTTGGATAGCATAGTCTCTAGGATTATTATTTCAAATGCCAGCCATAGGTTCAGATAGCATTTTATGCTGTATAGATAGACATTGCTAGTTTTACAAATTTAGTAATGTAACTTTGATGTAGTCAACTTGCTAAGGTTTGTTTTGCTAGGGTACAGGGGGTGGATCATACAACAGTTTCATGCTCTCTTATCTCTGAATCTAGAAGAACCATTTCCTCTCCAAGGAAGGGAACAGTTTATGCGCAGAGGAGAATGTAAACATGTAATAGTGAGTGTGTAAATAAGAAGTGTATGGTTAGGAATACATTACTGGAAAACCATAGCTGGCTGATGTGGTAGGTAGAATTCTAAGATGGCTTCCAAAATTCCCAGCCATTGTGATACACTAATCCTCTCGGTTATTTAAACACTAGTCTAGGCATTGCCGAGAAGAGATTCTATAGTTGTAACTAGGGTCCCAAATATGTTGGTTTTGAAATAAGGAGATTATCCAGGTGGGCCTGACATAATCACATTAGTGCTTTAAGTCTGGGTCTAGATAGAAGTCAGAGACAAGAAAGTGAAAAAGATTAGGAGTATGAAAAGGATTTAACCTGCCATTGCTGGCTAAAAAGATGAAGGGGGCTACATAGCAAGGCATACAGCTGATTTCTAGAAGCTAAGAGTGGCCTTGGCTAACAGCCAGCAAAGAAACGAGGACCTCAATCCCACAACCACAAGGAACTAGATTCTGTAGCTATCATATGAGCTTGGAAGATCTTGAGCCCCAGGTGAGAATCTAGACCCTGAGAAGAAAACCCAGCCTTTCAGTGCTAGACTTCTGATCTACAGAACTGTAAGCTAATAAATTAAGTGTTTTTGTAAGCCGCTAAGTTTGTGATAACTGGTTATGCAGAAAAAGAAAACTAATACAGGGTCGCTATGAGTCAGAATCTTCTTAGCGGCAATGGGTTTGTTTTGGGGGGTTTTAGGAAGAAGCAGTGAGAATTGACCACATTAACTACCATTAATGACCACATTAACCCTCCCAACACTCAGCTGCAAACAGATACAATGTTCCTGCTCCTACTTCTCCAGGAAACTGGCCTTGCTGACTTTTTTTCCTTATCTGAGAGCAAAAGATTTGAGCATCAGGTTAAAATGTCAGCTCTATGAACACAGGGATTCTTTTCAAAGGCACCTGTCCTATTATAACACACAGAAAAGTGTTCCTCCCAGAAAAGCTGACACTAGAGTGTCATGGTTTGACCCTGTGACTCTCTCTACAGATTGCTGAGGTCTAGTTAAAATCCTTCACGTATTCTTAAAAGCATTTGCAGGCTACACATTCAACTTGACAATCACCTATGTTATGCCGAGGGTAAGGAGAAGCATTCAACTTGGCAATCACCTATGTCATGCCGAAGGTAAGGAGAAGCTTAAAGGATTGAAGGAGTTTCTACCAATCATGAGCTGATATCATTATAATGTCAGACCTCTCCTCTGCATAGCCATGGCACCAACATGTCGGTGATATTTTTCCTCATCAAAAATATATATATATATCTATCTTACTCTCTTAGAGGCTCTCTTTTCCACACCAGCTTCACCCTCTGGTTCAGCAAGAAAATTACCCAGCTGATTTTTAAATGTTGCCCCAAAAATGTGTAACTGATTTTGGAGGCCATTATTTCTCTGGATATAACTATGGGTCAAGTAAAACATATCAAATAGATCTTAGAGCACAAAATATAATGGGTTATTTATGAATTTACATACACAATTCAACATATTTTTCTATAGAGAATACTCCTTTCCACAGTAAAAGCCCCATGCTCTCTACTTCACCATTCCTACAACTGCTACTAGGATTCCAGAATTGAAAATTAGTTGCAGAAGCATAGTTGCTTAGGAAGACCTACAAAACACCCACTGGTGAGCCAAGAAATAGTTAGAGCACCACAGAAGGATGTAGAATGTGGAGACACTACAGGCTTTCCATTCAAAACTGGAAACCACAGGCAACCTAAGCATTCAATACTATAGCATTTTAACTCTATCTATCCTACTCTTGGAGGTCTGGTGGCACAATGGTTGAGCATTTGGCTGCTAACCAAACAGTCAGTAGTTCAAATCCACCAGCCCCTCCTTGGAAACTCTACGGAGCAGTTCTACTCTGTCCTATAGGATCACTATGAGTCGGAATCGACTCGAAGGCAATGGGTTTGGTTTTGGTTTTGACCCCACTCTTAGCTGACTCAGTTCATCTGCCTCATCTTCCGGCTTCTTCTCACACACATAACCAAGATTTTTATCCATTCTCTAATGTTCGCCACAATAACTGGAAACAGGAAGCTAAGGTACCTCATCATTGAAATCACAGAATCCCATCACTCTCATGGTGAGTCGCAGAACTTGGTTTCAAGAGGGAGCTCACATTTTCTTCCAGCACTCTCTTTTTGCCCTTTTGCTGCTGGATTTCATCCTTGTTCTCACCTCTCTGGCTCTTCAGTGCTTTAGCTCCACATGCCGCCTGCTTCTGGACCTTGTATTAGTCAGGTTTCTCTAGAGAAACTGAATGAATAATAGATAGATATTTATTTTATTTGTTTGTTTGCCCTTGTGGTGCAGTGGTTAGGAGCTTGGCTGCTAACCAAAAGGTCCACAGTTTGAATCCACCAGCTGCTCCTTGGAAACCCTATGAGGCAGTTCTGTTCCTTCCTATAGAGTTGCTATGAGTCTGAACTGACTAGAGGCAATGGCTTTTTTGTTTAAGGAATTGACTCATATTATTATGGGGACCAGCAAGTCCAAAACCTGTAGGTCAGGTGATAGGCTGGAGATTCTTGCAATCTTGTGTCCCAAAATCAGTAGGTCAAGAGAGGGGAATAGTCGAGGAGTTCTGGCAAGATGCCTATTTATAGTCTGGAGGCAGAATACTTCCTAGAGAAAACTCCCTCTTAAAACCTTCAACTGACTGGATGAGGCCTACTCACATTATGGAGGGTATTCTTCTTTACATAAGGCCAACTGATTTAATAATCACACGCAACTATTTTATAACAACATCTAAACTAGTTTTTCACCAAACAACTGGGCACCATAGCCTAGCCAAGTTGGCAAATAAAATTAACCATCACAGCCATCTTCTTTACATTGGCCACTTCTGTGTTTTCATTCTCTGAACCGCTGTCCCCTTCCCACCTCCTACTTCCACTAACTATCAATTCACACTGTCCTACTATTCATGTACCATGCATGACTTCAGATAGAAACACTCCCTCAATCTTCAGCCCTATGGACCCTCCTCCTGCTAGAACGACTCTCCAGAACATCCTGCCAGAGAAGGGAAAGAACACACCACTCCTTTTTTCCATTCTCCATACAAATATGCCTAAACCTTGACCAAGCTTAGCAAAACCTTTCCTGGACTCCTGGAGATATTGCCTTAGTTTTCTCCTACTCTGAAGAAAAGAAAACTGAGATCTCCAAAGTTTTTAGCTCTCTCAGCTGCAGGAGGTTTGTTTTGTGTGTGTTTGCATGTGTTTGATGGTGGTATTTCAATTCACTTTCTAGGCAGACATGGAATTGGGAAGAGCAGTAAAGGAGCAAAAAGCTTATTCAAAAATTTGGCTGGAAGATTGTAAATTAGCTGTCTTTTAGATCAACATGCTGGCCTCAAAGTTCTTCTGGGGAAAAGAACTGTCTTAAGAGTTTCTGGAGGTTATTCCAGTACTAAACACCAGATTACTTATAAAAATTATTTATTTACTCACTGACAAACTTCTGTGATGTCTAAAGCCAAATGAAAATTGGTCACAAAAGACAACAAATTTATGACAAATGCAACTCAAATTTTATTGCTGGCTCAGTACTAGAATGAGGTTGCTTCTTTACCATTCATTGAAGATATGATTTAAAGGAGGGTAAAATGTCTCAGGAAATCTAATAAATTATATTTAATACAATTGTAAGTTACCGAAATACAAGTAGTGCCCAATTTAACACGGGATTCCGTTCTGACAACTCCATGGTAAATCAGTTCTGACATAAGTTGAATACCTCATTTTAAAAAAAATTTTCATTGTTATTGCCTTTTCTTAACAGTGTCTCCATAAAGCTGGAAGCATTTGAAAGTAAATCACAAAATCGAACATCTGTGATTGAATATCTGAGAATAACATCAGCAAATTATGCACTCAACATATTACTAATCACAAGATGTACAAAACAAAAACAGACAGTCGTAACTGCAGTTCATAGTAACTTGAATATATCATAATTTGGGGACTACGTGTAGTTATTTTCAAGGTGAGCCTGCTCATGATTATTGGGAGAAAATTTTCCATGGACCACTTGCATCTCAGCACATTTTACTAGCAAGGCATTAACTGCCCTTTTGTTCCATACTATTGTATTAGAGATGTGTGTATATTAAACAGTCTTGTAAGATAAGGATAGTGTCTCCCTATAAAGCAAAGGGTAGATTTGCTTACTGTTCAGTATAAAAAAGATCAGGGCTCCATCCAGAGCAAAGGGAAAGTTCGTGTTCAGCCCTTTATAAAAGATTCAGGTTCCCTAAACTCAGGGTACTGTTCAGTATAATAAAGATCAGGGCTCCATCCAGAGCAAAGGGAAAGTTTGTGTTCAGCCCATTATAAAAGATTCAGGTTCCCTAAACTCAGGGATTCTCAGGTGTGATGCAAACCTACTGCATGTTCATCGTCCACATGGACCCTTCTGCAACACCATCATGGAATGTGAGGAGCAAAGAGAACCAACACAAATATGTTTATGCTCATGATGCTTCCTATGCCATAAGTAATAAAGTCTTTTCTTTCTGACACAGGAAACTTATGTCTTCTGCCAGCATCAATAAAACTGTGGTCAGATGACTTATTTTACAATTTGTAAACTATTAGGGTAAAATCTCGGTACACTTCAAAATTCTTGACACTGATTAACTTGTAAGCACAATTAATTCATGGTATACTCTGGGTGTTTCTTTATTTATAAACCAGAGATTATTGGTAAGATGTAACCAACATATTTTTCTTCATTGATTTTTATACAGTGTGATGATATTAATTTTCCACATCAACTTCTGAGTGTATGATTTATTTAAAAAATTAAACGGATACTTTCATAACCTTCATAACCTTAACAAAATATTTTATTCTTAAGTCACTTGGGGAATTTGGCTTTAAGCACCTCCAATTTTATCAACAAAAAGAATAATAATGTTGGAATGTGATTTGCTCATTTATTTATATTTGACGCAATTTTTGGATGGAAAAAGAAATACCTTTTCAAAACTTACCTTTTTGGTTAATTATAGAAACAAAATAGTCTCATTAATTCTTCTTCTGAAGTGCTCTATCAAATTCCTTAAAAGGTTATTATTAATTTCTGTCAGTATTTATTGTAGGAAAATTATTTCAGAACATTCGTGAACATGAGAATAAATATAATGCAAACTTTAAACACTTTATTCTGTTCCATTACCTTGAACTCATCTTTGTAAATGTCAGCACTTTTATTTTACCTATACATTAACTATGAGTCAGAATTGACTTGACTGCAACAGGGTTTGATACATTAAAAAAAGGAAATCTTATGTCACAAATAGCATGTGGTACAGTCATTGACTCTGTAGGCATAATCATTCTGGTTATGTTTAATGAATTGAGTCTGCAACAGTGAGGGTGATCCTCTGGTTGAAGTACGTCTAGCTAGTCTTTGCATGGAACCAATTAACACTATCAAAAAGTTAGAAAAATGCTTTAACTGCCTGCTCTGAAGTAAGAACTAGGTTGTTAAATAACAGATCTAGTAGTTTTGTTTCATCCTGTTTTACCTTCTGGATTGCTCGCTTCTGTAAAATGTAGTGTGGTATGGGGGAATTTTTAAGGCAAAAAACTTAAAAATACTGTCAATTTTTCAACTAAGTTGGAAAATATCCTAATAGCTAGGAATAGATTATGCTATATACGCTCCACTATCTGTGAAGTTGCACTGTTTTTTCTTTCTTTCATTTTTTTCTTAAGAAGATACTCTACTGAAAGAAAGAGAGAGAGAGAATTATACTTTCTGGAAATCAAGAATTATCACCGCTACAATCATGACAAGAGGGTTTTATCCCTTAGGAGGCACTTGATCATTGTTACAGATAACTTTATTCACTTGTTAGAGATGATTGATTGTGCTTCTGAGACCTCTTTAAAGTGCTAAAAAGCAAAAACGTCACTGTGAGGACTAAGGTGAGCCTGACCCAGGCCATGGTATTTTCAGTCACCTCATATGCATGTGAAAGCTGGACAATGAATAAGGAAGACCAAAGAAGAATTGATGCTTTTAAATTATGCTGTTGACAAAGAATATTGAAATACCATGAACTGCTAGAAGAACGAACAAATTTGTCTTGTAAGAAGTACAGCCAGAATGCTCCTTAGAAGCAAGGATGGCAAGACTTCGTCTCCCATACTTTGGGCATGTTATCAGGAGGGATCAGTCCCTGGAGAAGGACATCATGCTTGGTATCCTAGTCATCCAGGGCTGCTATAACTGAAATACCACAAGTGGATGGCTTTAACAAAGAGAAGTTTATTTCCTCACAGTAAAGTAGGTTAAAAGTCCAAATTCAGGGCATCAGCTCCAGGGGAAGGCTTTCTCTCTCTGTTGACATTCTCATCAATCTTCCCCTGTACTAGGAGCTTCTTCGCACAGGGACCCCAGTTCCAAAGGACAAGCTCTGCTCCTAGTACTGCTTTTCTTGATGCTATGAGGTCCCCCAACTCTCTGATTACTTCCCTTTCCTTTTGATAAAAGGTGGTGCAGGCCACATCCAGGGAAACTACCTTTCCATTGGATCAGGGTTGTGACTTTACTAAGGGTGTTACAATCCCACCGTAATCCTCTTTAACATAAAATTACAATCACAAAATGGAGGACAACCACACGATACTGGGAATCATGGACAAGCCAAACTGATACACACATTTTTTGGGGGACATAATTCAATCCATGACACTTGGTAAAGTAGAGAGTCAGCAAAAAAAGACGAAGATTTTCAATGAGATATGTTGACATAGTAGCTGCAACAATGGGCTCAAACATAGCAACGATTGTGAGGATGGTGCAGGACCAGGCAGTGTTTTGTTCTGTTGTGCATAGGGTCTGTATGAGTCAGAACCAACTCAAGGGCACCTAACTACAGTAAAGACTTCTCTGTTGCTGATGTATGTTACTTGCACCATCAGTATTCCACTTGTCTGTCATAGAATAAATTGTTACCCTTTCAGAAACATGTAATTTAATTGTGCTCTTCTTTCACTTCTTTAATAATTCCTGGAAGACCCTGGATCATAGAAAAGTGTTCAAAGATTGAATAAAATACTGAATTGACTTTAAATTCTCTAGAATCTTATGAACAGGCCATTATTCCACAGCCTGAAAAGGATAGACTTATAAGCCATAAATCTACAAGAAAATTAGTGCTCTTTTTGGCAGATAGTTTGAAGGAAGAGAAGTTTTGCCTGCTGTAAAGAAAGTTTTTTAATACTTCTCCCCTCCTCCATTTTTTAAGTTGAAGAAGTGACAAGTTAAACTAACTATCAGCACACACAAGGCTTATCACTACATCTTTTACAGCTCTGACCCTTCATCACTTGCATTATCCCATTCTCCTTTTACTCCTACACCCAGGAGGAGAAGGGAGTTTTTCCAGCTAATCTACCAAAGTATTTCTTTTGCAAGGACTCCAAGTCATGAATCTCAAGAAGTTGGTGGGTGGTACTAAGAAGGTAAAGGTTACACATTTGGAATCCACCTGATTCATCAGCAGATCACCTCACTACTTGTTGCCAAAAACTTTGTAAACATGTGCCTTTATATTTTTAACTACATTTGTGGGTCCCAACTCTATGTCAGGCATTATGCAAGGCCATGATGGTTGTCTTAGTTATCTAGTTCTCCTATAACAGAAATACTACAAGTGGATGGTTTTTAACAAAGAGAAATTTATTCTCTCACAGTCTAGGAGGCTAGAAGTCCAAATTCAAGGTGCCAGCTCCAGGGAAGGTTTTCTCTCTATGTCGGTTCTGAAGGAAAGTCCTTTTCATCAATCTTCCCCTATCGAGGAGCTTCTCATTGCAGGGACCCCAGATCCAAAGAATGTGCTTTGCTTCTGGCACTATTTTCTTGGTGATATGAGGTCCCCACATCTGCTTGCTTCTCTATTTTATATCTGAAAAGAGATTGCCTTGAGACATAACCTCATCTCGTACATTGAGTCTTGCTTGTTAACATAACTGCCACTAACCCCACCACATTAACATCATAGAGTTAGAATTTACAACACATAGGAAAATAATATCAGATGACAAAATGGTGGACAGTCACACAATACTGGGAATCCTGGCCTAGCCAAGTTGACACACATTTTTGGGGAACGCAATTCAATCCATGACAACGGTATAGTAGTGAATGAGGTAACCATGATTCCCAAGTGCATAGAGTTAACAGTTAAGTGGGGAAGTTAAAAGATAAAAAACATACATACAAAATAACTGGCGTTTGAAGCAATTTAGTAAACAAACAGGATGCTTGATAGACGGTAATGAAGGGAATATCTGGACCTACACAAAATAGAATAATCAGAGAAGTCCTCTTTGGGGAGTCTTTACTAAAGTTGAAACCTAAAGGACAAACAGGATTCATCTATGGTCAGAGCAGGCTAGAGTGTAGGGTAGTGTTCCAAAAAGGTGGAAGAAAACTTGTTCTGTTAGAGTAACTAAAAGGAGGACAATGTGGCTTCTATGTAGTGAAAATAGGGGGAAATGAATTGAAATAAGGTAGGAGAAGGGGGCAGGAGCCAAATTATCCTGGGCCTAGTAGGCCATGTTAAGGGGTTTGGATTTTATTCTAAATTCAGTAGTAAGCCTGTGATAGTGTTTAAGCATGTGACTCATATATTTTATTTTGCCCTTTAAACACGTCACCTCCCAGATGCTAAAAGTTTGGGGACTAAGAGTACAAATCAGAAGTCCAGATAGGAGGCTGTGGTAGATACATTCTGTTTGACCCCATAGGCCCACTTATCACTTTTTTTCATACCTTTCTGCACCCCAGAAGACTGACAATACAGACTGGGACGTAGGCATCCTGTTATTTATTTTTTTTCTGACTTCAATTTGGTTTAGCCAATGGGGAGCATGAACAGGATATCACAGGGAAAAGAAGAGTGAGATAAAGGTATTTATTCTTGTAGCTTATTTTCTGCTAGGATGCTACAGACTGGCTATGAGAGGTCACAGTACCTGCCCACTGGCCCTCCTCACTAAGTTCTCTGTCCAGGTTCTGATAACACTTCTCTTCACTTGCCCATTTGTTACTAGTCCTGGCGTACTGCACCACCCCTTGTTGTTGTTGTGTAAAGACTTCCATAGCTTTACAAATAATCCATTCATAAAACTTTCTTAAATTACAAGCTTCAATGTCCAAAGTGGTTCTGCCCAAGAGTCTACATCTAGAGGCCATTATAACATTTCAGGCAATTTGAGGAAATTAAAGATTTTTACCAACTTTTGATAGTCTGATATATGGA
>NW_004444179.1:3046328-3047959 GCF_000243295.1 Trichechus manatus latirostris
TGATAGAAACAACACCAGAGATCGCATGATAGAATTTTGCAAGACAAACAAACTCTTCATTGCAAATATCTTTTTTCACCAACAGAAATGGTGACTATACACATCTCACCAGAATCAAATTGACTGCATCTGTGGAAAGAGATGAGGGAAAAGCTCAATATCATCAGTCAGAGCAAGACCAGCAGCTGACTGTGAAACAGACCATTGCTCATCTGCAAGTTCAAGAGGGAGTTGAAGAAAATTAAAACAAGTCCACGAGAGCCAAAACACAACTTTGAGTATATTCCACTTGAATTTAAAGAATATCTTAAGAATAGATTTGACTCATTGAACACTAATGACCTAGAATCAGATGAGTTGTGGAGTGACATCAACGACATCATACATGAAGAAAGTAAGAGGTCATTAAAAAGACAGGAAAGAAAGAAAAGAGCAAAATGAATGTCAGAAGAGACTGTGAAAGTTGTTCTTAAACGTAGAGTCGCTAAAGTGAAAGGAAGAAATCATGACGTAGAAGAGCTAAACAGAAGATCAAACAACAGCTCAAGAAGACAAAGCAAATTATTATAACGACTTGTGTAAAGACCTGGAGACAGAAAACCAAAGGGGAAGAACACATTTGGCATTTCTCAAGCTGAAAGAACTGAAGAAAAAAGTCAAGCCTCAAGTTGCAATACTGAAGAATTCTACAGGGAAAATACTGAACAACCCAGGAGGCATCAAAAGATGGAAGGAATACACAGAGTCAATGGACATAAAAGAATTAGTTGATGTTCAACCATTTCAGGAGGTAGCATATGATCAAGAACTGATGGTGCTGAAGGAAGAGGTCCAATCTGCACTGAAGGTATTGATGAAAAACAAAGCTCTAGGAATTGACGGAATACTAACTGAGATGTTTCAATAAACGGAGGCAGTGCTGGAAGCGCTCATTGATCTATGCCGAGAAATTTGGAAGGCTGCTACCTGGCAAACCTACTAAAAGAGATCCATATTTGTACCCATTCCGAAGAAAGGTGATCAAAAAGAAAGAGGAAATTATCGAACAATATCATTAATATCATCCACAAGTAAAATTTTGCTGAAGATCATTCAAAAGCAGTTATAACAGTACATTGACAGGGAATGGCCAGAATTTCAAGCCAGATTCAGAAGAGAACGTGAAACATGGGATATCATTGCTAATGTCAAATGGAGCCTGGCTGAAAGCAGAGAACACCAGAAAGATGTTTACCTACATTTTATTGACTCTGCAAAGGCATTCGACTGTGTGGATAATAACAAATTATGGATCACATTGTGAAGAATGGATATCCAGTACACTTAACTGTGCTCATGAGGAACCAGTAATTAGAAAAAGAAGCAGTCATACAAACAGAACAAGGGGACACTGTGTGGTTTAAAATAAAGAAAGGCAGGCATCAGGGTTGTATCCTTTCGCCATACTTATTGAATCTGTATGCTGAGCAAATAATCTGAGAAGCTGGACCATATGAGGAAGAACCCAGCATCAGGACTGGAGAAAGACTCATTTAACAACCTGTGTATGCAGATGACAAAACCTTGCTTGCTGAAAATGAAGAGAACTTGAACCACATACTGATGAAGGTCAAAGACTACAGCCTTCAGTA
>NW_004444179.1:3049943-3051068 GCF_000243295.1 Trichechus manatus latirostris
TGTTCATTCTTTCTTTAAGATGAATCTTCTTTGAGGAGGTTCCTTTACAGAAATTATTTCTCATATTTTAGTGTTAAGTCCAAGGTAGCAATTAGCAAATGTTCTTTGTATTCTCAAGGGACACTATACGATAATATTGTAAAATTGAACAAATGAGCACATCGTATACGCCCCAGTAAACCTAAAGAGTATTTGCTTTACTCCCTGAAAGCAGCAAATGCTGTTAATAACCTGCCCATATCTCCTCACTCTTACCATTTCAGTGTACACCTACCCACTTCAAGCTTTCAGCAACTGCATTTCTTTGTTTGAAGATTTCCTCTGACACAGAAGCTTTCTTTGTCACACAAGGCCAGCTTGAAGTACATGGGAATTGATGCTCTATGCTTCATCTCCAGCAGCCCTTGATCAATGGCTAACAGGAGTATGTGTATAAATACTCCAGCTCCCTCACCTCTCAAATGGAATATCTCTGAAGGGTGTGTTTTATGCTGGATTCCAGAGTTATCCAGTGTGATTAAGCTCCAGTTACCCATAATGGAAATGTGCTTGATAACAAATCGTATACTGACTGCTTTCCCCTCTCTTTACTGTCCTGCTCTCCTACACTTGCTTTCTGCGATCCTCTCCCTCATATGCAACTTGAACAAAAATCCTTATTTCAGAGCTTTATCTTCTGGAAGAATCAATATCAATATAGTATCAGAAGATCCTGGGAAGCAGATCCTCAGAATGGGATTCTGTAGTTAGATGTCTCTCTGGCCACATGGCAACAAGGACCCCATTTATGGTGGCAAGAATAAAGATGATAACTCTTGGCAACTATAGCACAACAATTACTAACACTCTCATTGGTGTGAATTCAGATGTGATACTGTTCTGAAAATACGACCCTGTTTTGAAATAAGGTCTCTGAAGATGTTACCAGTTAGGTTAACATGTGCTCATACTGGAGTAAGGTGGCTCCTAACACTATGTGACTGGTGTCCTTATAAAAGAAGAGAAGAGACAAAGACAGGGAGATAGAGGAAGGATACCATGTGACACTGCAGCTGCAAGACAAGGAAAACCTAGAGCTACCAGAAGCTGGGAGAGAAGCAAGGAACAAATTCTCTCTCTCAGAGC
>NW_004444179.1:3053143-3053789 GCF_000243295.1 Trichechus manatus latirostris
CCAGGGCTCTGTTACCTCTCTTGGTCTTTGTCACAATATAGAGAGATCAAAGTGACATTGATTATCTGGACATTCCAAAGAACATAAAGTTTATTCTTCCTCTCAATGGCATTAGGTTAACCAAAAAAAAATTCTGTTGCTGTAGAGTTGATTCCAAGTCATAGCCACCCTGTAGGACAGAGTAGAACTGCCCTATACAGTTTCCAAGGAGTGGCTGGTGGATTCAAACTGCTGGCCTTTTGGTTAGCAGCTATAGCACTTAACCACTGGGCCACCAGGGCAATATGCATGCATGCCAAAATGTATAAGAAAAATCCTACAAAAATTCAGAGACCTGATACATTAGTAACAATAGTAGAGGCTTATTAGTCTGAACATGCTAAAAGTGCTTCTTTACTTTTGATGGTGAAATGTTGCCATCAGACCACCGCTATTCTTGAATACTCTCAGCCCCATTGATACTAGGAATCCCAGTTCCATGGCAATATCTGCTACCATCAACTTGGACCTCACTATAGGACACAGGCACCACTGAGCTGCTACCCTCCTCACTAGCATGCTTTACTTTAGTAAAGGAGAGTTTTTCCCCTCCTAGGAAAATAAGTCTGCTGGTCCGTCCTCCAAAAACGGTAGCTATTCTACTGGC
>NW_004444179.1:3065015-3066751 GCF_000243295.1 Trichechus manatus latirostris
CTTTATTCTAGGCACTGTTATAAGGGCTCCGTGCAAATTAACATCTTAAATTTTCGAAACTGTATGAGCAGGCTATTATACTTTCCATTTTGCAAAAAAAGAACCTGAGGCAAGGAGAGGTGAAGTAACTTGTCCAACATTACACAGTTTCGAAGTAACAGAACTTGGATTACATCCAGTCAGACTTGCTCTGGCGCTCCATATCCTTAACCATAACATCATATGTAGAAATAATACCCCCACCCAAGCTGAATGGTGGGAGATAAAGAAAGGACACAATAAAAATAAGCAAGAAATCCCAGTTTTCTTAAGACAAAGACATTCATTTGTGGTGTCTTTATATAAAAATCTCATTTCCTGGTATAGATTTGTTCTTTCATTCAACAAATTTGCTTCACACCTTCTTTGTGGCCAGTTCTACTGAGGAATAATATAATCTCAGACAAGTAAACCTCTTCAAAGCCTGGAGATCCGGAGATTTAGAAGTTCCTAAACAACAGCCATAACTTTAGAAACTTCCATTAATTTGAGATTTGATTTTGCAAGCATAAAAGAGAAACTTTAAATGCTCATATATAATAGCCATTTTAATTAAATCTTCTAAACTTAATTATTTCAAATACTCATAGGCTTTTGAGATTTCTAGCTTTAAAGAGAATCACTCATTGATCTTTCTGTCTCTAAATGCAGTAATTTATTCTTAATAATAAAGATAAAATTTTGTTATACTAAAATTATAATATAACATAACATGATATAATATGATATAATATAAAGCTTTGACCTTAAACTTATCCTGGTATATGTAACAATATTCTTATCCATTTCCTAGGACTATACTAACTCTGCCTGCTGCAACCTGAATATGAAATCATGAACTTGCTCTGCTGCTAAACGCACAGGTCTCCTTACTAGGCAGAGAGTATAGGAGGTGGATCAGGAAAGCTCTGTATTCACACAGGTGTTGTCTACTGAACACGTTTTAATCATTTGGCAGTTGGGCTGGATAACATTCTTTAGTAAGGAGGAAACATTCTGAGTCTTCTTTACTCTGCTTTTCCACCCCATAGCAACTTTAAACATACCCTATGGTTTACTTATTTGTTACGTTTATTTTTAAACTCCCCACTAGAATGAAGATGCACAAGGGCAGGGAATTTTGTCAATATGTGGCACATAGTAGTTGCTCAAGAAATTAGGCAAATAAATGCAGGGTAAACGATGAAATCGGAAGTATTAGAAATTGTCATTTTCTTGAATTGTCTTGAATTTCATCTTTCTCAAGTCACAATGTACTCTGTGAATATATGGAATATGATAGATTTCATCTATGAAGTTTGGACATTTAAATAACTTCAAATTGAATGCACTTTGGAAATTCTAAAAAAAATCATGCATTTTTCATATGAATGTTCAATTTGCATTTACCACTTCATATCAACAGGACACTTATCTTTTAGACAGAGAATTTGTACACAAGGCCCTTCATGTATCTGCAAAGATGGTTTTCTCTGGAAAATTCACTCTGTAGAGAATCACACCTGAATCATCACCAAAGAAGAAAGACCTAATTGCATTTTTTTTTGTTATAGGAAACTGGTACTTACAACAAAATTCTCAGTTTAGTTTCACTGAGAACAGTCCTTATAATATTGAGTTCTTCTTTCAACAAAGTATCTGCTGCAGTAAATTTTCAAAGATGGGCTTGACATTTTGTTTCAATTTCTGACTCCAGC
>NW_004444179.1:3068051-3069482 GCF_000243295.1 Trichechus manatus latirostris
CTCATAAATCCAAGGAAGGAAGTACTAGAAGCTGGGAAAGAGGTATTGGAAGTCTTTTGCTTCAATGGACAGAAGTAGAAAATTGGGCAAAAATATTTTCTTCTCCCATTAAATCTGTTTATTTTTAATGAGTTTAGAGTTTTTTTTAGAAACAATGGATATTTGTTTCATTGAGGGCAGTTAACTCATGTGGAGAAGCTTATACTTGTGAAAGGGTATTTGAGTATGGAAAAAATTCTCAGCTATTTATCTAGGTCTCTACATTTGTTGATCTGTATTTAATCTATATGACCACAGCACGGAGATAAAGAAATTTTAACTTTTACAGATTTTACAATCCCTGAAATTTACACTAGGTGTATGCAAAATTTATGACTAAAACCCTCTTTTCAAGACCCTCAATGCTCCCACAGTCTCATTACTTTTTACACTATTAGGTATAAATCAATCAAGGTAAAAGAATATTAAATGGTAACTTTGATAGGTATTGGAATCCAATCGATTCTAATATATTGTATAGAAGTAACAGAGCTGAAAGTTCTTCCAGCGTTGTGGATTGTAAAATGGTTTTAGCCTAACAGACTTTGTTTTTCACATGCATCAGTCTGTTTGAAGTAAGTAATAAAGGCATATCCTCAATAATAAGCCAACAGTATGATCATATACAGAAACCCTATCATCTCACATTATTTTATCCTAAAACAAGATTATTTGTTTATGATTGTAGATTAGTGTTAAATTTACAAATCTGTTAGCAACAGACTTATACGTCTAGATTACTTTTATAAAACTTTGGACAAAACCTTAAGCAATAGTGAGTTTACAGAAATTAAAAATATATCGTGTCCACCCCCTATTAAGATCACTTTGGTCTGCCCAAAATTTAGCTCCAGAAAAGTTCCTATTTAATTTTTAGTCATATTTTGGCAAAACAGAGACCCTCACATGATTGCCAAATTGGTCCAGATGGAAAAGCTGACCTGATGGCACTGCAGCTCCAATGTCAGTATTTCCAGGTGTTTTGCTGTCCTTCCTTATATCCCAACCTGCTCATTCCCTGACAATAAAGTTGCATCAGGACATGGGTCCCTCTGCAGGACAGACACTCAAACTGGTAAAAATGCAATCTCCACAACTCTGTGGAGATTTGTTGCTGAATGTCTTCATATAAATACCACGAACGTACTTTGTGAAGCAAAAAAATAATAATAAGATGAAAAAAAATAAAAATAATTTTCACTACCTACTTAGCCTGGTAGAGAGAAAGAAATACTAAAACCACATTTTAGCAAAACTTTTATCTTTTAATTGGTTCTTGTTACTTAGTAGATACAATTCGTGTATCTATAAAGCTTAAACACTCATAATTTTGTTTCTGGCAAGAAAGGAAATTCCTTTGGATTTATAATGAATTTTAATAGCAATAAAAAC
>NW_004444179.1:3070422-3072122 GCF_000243295.1 Trichechus manatus latirostris
CCTTTTCTAGAGATTAGTCTTTCCTGATGATGAATCCAAAGTAAGCAAGTCAAAATCTCACCATCCTTGCTTCTAAGGAGAATTTTGGTTGTATTTCTTCTAAAACTGATTTGTTCATTCATCTGGTAGTCCCTGATATATTCAATATTCTTCACCAACACCACAATTAGAAGGCATCAGTCCTTCTTCTCTTTTCATTTTTCGTTGTTCAGCCAGATTCCACATGCATACGATGCAGTTGCAAAGACAATGGTTTGGGTCAGGAGCACCTTAGTCATCAAAGTGACATCTTTGTTTTTAAAAACCTTATGGATAGCAATGTATTCGTAGGCCATGACAAATGATTATTTTTAAAGATTCCTTTGTTTATGTTTTATTTTGCCCTTCATCCAATGTTTCCTTAAGCTCAATTAAAACAATACACCCAAAAGTATACTTCGGAATGAAAAGTATGAGACAATAAGATTGAAAGCCTTTCTAAATTTGGCAAGTATTTGGCAAGTATGGGAGATTATCAAAATATTCTTAACAGCAGAATGTCAGAAGGAGTGCAGCATTAAATATATCAGTCTTAAGGGATCAGGAAATATTAATGGTGAATAGAATTTGTATGTGTGAAACTTTTCAAATTTAATTTATGAAACAGTGACTGAAATACAATAAGAAACATTTTAAATGTTTAAAATTGTCAAAGCATAGCTATGACCGACATGTATCTGAACGTAAAATGCACATAGCTTGTGCTTTTTATTGAAACCTGTAGACTGAAAACTCTGTAAGTCTATGAACTGTTCTGCAAGCAGGCATGAAAATGTATTCCTTCTTGCCTTTCTTCATGATATTAACCTCCACGTATGGTATCTTATAGAAACCCTGGTGGCTCAGTGGTTAAGAGCTCAGCTGCTAACCAAGAGGTCAGCAGTTCAAATCCACCAGCCACTCCTTGGAAACCCCATGGGGAAGCTCCACTCTGTCCTATAGGGTCACTATGAGTCAAAATCGACTTGACTACAATGAGTTTTTTAGTATGGTATATTATACCTCACTTCATTTCTTCAAATCCAAGGCTGTGCTCAAATTTCCCTTTTGCAACCTCACTGACTACTCCATTCTGTATTATTTTTTTCTTTTTTACCCAGTTAAGTTACTTATTACTGCTACACCATTGTTAGATCTTGGCCATCGCATATCGTGCATATATCTTGTTTAGCTAAGATTATTTTAATTTCCTAAGTTAAGGTTTGTGTATTATGCTTTTGATTGCTACACAGTACTAGTGCTACAACTAGTTATGGTAGCAAACACAAACTTTGCACTCATCATATGAATTGGTTTATAAATATATAGTGATTTCTATTCCTTAATAGGTGGAGAAAAAATATCTCTTTGGAAGAGAATAGCTCTATTATTTAGGAAAACACCCCCCAAACCATTTTTTGTTTGTAAAACATTAGTCCTTCCTATGACTGCCCTCCCAAACCACTTTAAATAAGAAAAAAGGAAAAATTGAAATTATTCATTTTTTTGTTTGTTTTTTGTTTGTTTTTATTATTGTACTTTAGATGAAGGTTTACAGAACAAACTAGCTTCTCATTAAACAATTAGTATACATATTGTTTTGTGACATTGGTTACTGTCTTAGTTATCTAGTGCTGCTATAACAGAAATACCACAGGTGGATGGCTTTAACAAACAGAAGT
>NW_004444180.1:0-21858 GCF_000243295.1 Trichechus manatus latirostris
AACCCTAACCCTAACCCTAACCCGAACCCTAACCCGAACCCTAACCCGAACCCGAACCCGGACCCGAACCCTAACCCTAACCCGAACCCGGACCCGAACCCTAACCCTAACCCGAACCCTAATCCGAACCCTAACCCGAACCCTAACCCTAACCCCTATCCCGAACCCTAACCCTAACCCGAACCAGAACCCGAACCCGAACCCTAAACCCTAACCCCAACCCTAACCCTAACCCCTAACCCTAACTCGAACCCGAACCCGAACCCGAACCCCCACCCCACCCCAACACCAACACCAACCGTAACCCTAACCCTAATGCCTCTCATTCCCAAATTTAGAAATTTGAGTGCTGAGTTACGCTGAGTCACTCTTCATAGGAGTTTCTCGCTTTGGAAAGTGTTTCAGTTGTGTTGTGCGTCAAAGACTATCTTCGCCTCCAGAGATGCTCACATCCAGGGTTTGGTAATGACACAGTTTTCTAAATCTGGCCGCTCATGCGCAAAGGTCTGGCGCCAAATACAAACCGCGGTTAGACATGGTGGTTTGCAAAGGCGGCAGGCTAAGGGGGAGGGGTCGCGGAGTGTGGCGAAGTCGCGGCGGGGCGGGTTTTCAGGGTCACCATGAGGCCGAATCAACCTGACAGCAATTGGTAATAATGTGTAACTTTGGCACAGAACCAGTTGCTACCTTGTAAGAATCCCTTTTCCAGACATGAGACCTTACTCAGAGTTTTGATACGCCTCCTTCCTTTACAGACTCTGCCTCTCAGCCAAAGAGAAATTACGCACCTGACTCCCTCCTGCTGTCAGGACGTGGGCTCAGTGTGATGGTCATGACAACCACTTCGTGTGTGGCAGGGGGAGAGGCAGACGCTGAGGTAAATGTGATTCTGTGAGTCATCTCCCCACACAACTGTAATTACCACCTCATCTGTCATTTCAGTGACATCTCACAATTGGAGTGGTGAGACTATTTTGAAAAACCTTTTCCCAGTTCTCAATTCTCAGAAACAATTAGAAGGTTCTAGTGAGCATCTCCAAAGGGTACTTGGTGTTATTGAGAGAGGCTCTTTTACATGGTCCCTATAGGCAGACACTTGTAAACGTTGGCTTGTTTGAAGACAGTCATTGCAGCTCACAGGATGTGTGTTTAGTAGACACTCTTTTTCCATAATCCCTGAGGCCGACTCGGGCTGACACAGCAGAAGCAGAAAATGCTGAGATCTGACACATGAGGGACTGGCAGTGAAGCAGGTGTATTTCACCGGACACTGTGCTTCCCTGAGAAATTATTTGTTCAAAGACATAATTGTCTGTTTATCCTCAGAACACCGTAAAGTTTTGCCTAACCTGGTAGTTGGGGTCAGAAATCATTTGCATTATATTATGTAAACAGTATTAAGATACAGAATAAAAAAATAATCTCTACTGTTGGATCACTAGAAAAGAACATCATTTTTGGTAAAGTAGCGGGTCAGCAAAAATGCCAGAAACCCTCTATGAGATGCACTGACCCAACAGCCACAACAATGGACACAAGCATAACAGCGATCATGAAGATGGCTCTGGACCAGGCAATGTTTGTACATAAGGTGGCCAAGCGTCGGAGCTGCCTCAAGGGCACCTAACAACAACGCCACCATTGAAAACTTATTTTTCTAAATATAGGATGATTCGTTTTATAGAATACAAACCAAACCAAACCCATTGGCGTCAAGTCAATTCCAACTCATAGCGACCCTGTAGGACAGAGTAGAACTGCCCCATAGGGTTTCCAAGGCTGTAATCTGCATAGGAGTGTAGGGTTTCATGGCTATGACTTTTGGGAAGTAGGCTGGCAGGTCTTTCTTCAGAGGCCTTTCTGGGTGTGTTTGAACCGTCAGTCTTTCAGTTAGCAACCAAGCACTAACCCTAATCTTTGAACCCTTAAATTCTAAACACCAAGCCAACACCATACCTAACTCCATCACCCCTAACCCATCCCTTGACCCTTGTCCTTCAACACTAAACACTGATACTAGATCCTAGATTCTGACACTAGGCTCTTACCCTGGCCTTAAAACCCTGCAATCCTAAACTGAACCCCAACCATAACCTATCTGGAACCTCATGTCACTAAGTGTGTGTTTGCGTAGCTGTCTCCTCTCCCAGAACTTACCTGTATGTCACAGGCCTGGCAGGCAGAAGACAACAAGGCAACACACACACACACACACACACACACACACAGGCTGTTTTCAGTTAACTTTTTAATTATTTACATCTGGTCCATGGTGCCTGAAATAAAACAATAAGTGTCACATAATGTTTAAATAAATAACACAAACAGTATCAGTGACAAAGGTGCGGTGCCCAGGGCTGTCAGGAGTCCTCTGGGGCCCCTCCATACTGCTACCAGGCCCACCTCACAAGGGGTCTTCTCTGCCTTAGGATGCACTGACTGCTCACTCCCCTAATCCCAAGTGGACCCTCTGGAATTAGGTGGGAGTAGGGGTGGCAAATGAAGGGCAAGGGACCCTCCTCAACATTGTCCACACTGCCCCAGGGCAAATGCTTGGCCTTTGTTCCCCACCTTGGGACAGAGGCAGAGAAGGGGCCTCAGGTCGCTCCTTCCTCTAGCCTGGCCCACAACAACTTGAAAGATAAAACAGGAGACTTAGGGGGCAGTGAGTTAATGATAATGGGGGAGGAACAATTAGAAAAAGGAGGATGAGAATGGTTGCCCAACTAGAACAATGTAATCAACATTACTGAATGGTACATGTAGAAACTGTTGAATTGGTGTATGTTTTGCTGTATATACTTTTTTTTTCAGTAAAGCAAAAAGAAAGTTTTATTAGGCATATATTCAAAAAGGCAAAAGTGGGAGGCGGACAAGCATGCTGCCAGAGCCATGTCTGTCCAAGTCCAAGGAACGTTACAGAGCCATCCGTATATATTAACATTACAAATGGGCAAAACCATAGAAAGCTTTACCTTTTCAGATTGGCTAGCAACTGTGATCCTACATTTTGAATTGTCTTTCTTAACAATCATTGGTACAGGTTTCAGTAAAGACAGTCAGGAGGGTCTTCATTGGTCCAACAAATCTCTATTCACTGAATGCTAATAGAAAAAGATAAGAATAGAAAGTCTTTTGTGTTCTGTTTGATTGGCTTTGTGTGAAAGGGTCCCTAAAAGATATTTTCTAAGATTATCTTAGCTATAGTCTTTATACCTCAGGGCCCAGTCAATGTGTCCTTGTGAGCCCTTGTGAGCCCAGCTCCAGCTGGGTCACATTCTCTATGCTCAAGGACAGGGAAAAATACCTCCAACATTATTTCCTAAATCATTCCCTCCTTTTGATTGGAGATTGGAGATAACACATCGATGATCAATACCTGGACTTAGTCAAGATCCTAGATGGTAACCATGGCAGATTCTTTAAACTCACGATGCTGGTTTTCCACCGGATACCATCTGGCTCTTCACCATGATGTCAAGAGCGATGTTCTCATCAATCGCATTGTAAGGAGTGAGCGGACTCAGTGTACATCAACATTTCAACCTGAGGCCTTCTTTTGCCTTTTAGGTGTGTAAGACAATAGAAGACAAATTTTATTATGCCTAACACTATTAGGATGTTGACTAAGAATATTACTATTCCTTGTAATAGTGATCTAGCCCATGTACGTATTCCTGATGGTAACCAACCAAAAATATCTGGTGTTCGTAAGAGTGTTACAAGGTGTAACCAAGTAGCTTGCTGTCTAATTCTACAGCGCAGACTACACTTCTTGGACTAATTAAAAATCTAACACTATCCTGTTATCTCATGTCAGCTTGGTTTATGAGGTCAGAGATTGCTGTTGCGTTTCCTGTCCCACTAGCAACTTCGTCTGCTATTTGTCCCATAGTAATTGATAAATTTCTTAAAGATTTCTCTTCTTTAGATATACCATAAGTAGGAATTAAAGCTACCAACCATATCCTGAGTGTTGGACCAATGAGTTTTCTTCTGACTTTCATTTTACAATGCGTAACAACTTTAACATTACCTTTTCAGTATCTCCTAGCATTGTTACTATGAATACCTAAAGAAAATCCTAAAGTTTCCAGAGTGCATTGCCCACGCATTTGTCAGGAATCTAAACAAGAGATTGCCCACATAAATTCATTATCAGTTGGAAAAGGATCATCTAAATTAGTATAGTTGGATCTACCACACAGAAACGTATATCCATAAGGCTGTATATACTTTCAATGACAATAAAAAAGGTGAAGAGGATATAATAGAGCTTCTAGAAGAAAACCTGAGAAAAAAATTGTAACACTGAGGAAGGCAAAATTTGTTAAATACAATCTAAAGCATTAACCATAAAAGAAAAGAATATTAATCAGATTTCATTACAATCAAGAAGGTTTTTCTTTTTTCAAGATATCTTTAAGAAAATGAAAAGATAAGCTACTCTTAGGGAGAAGATATTTTCATTACACAAATATAACAAATAACTTAGATCCAGAATTTATAAAGAACTTCTATAAATCAGTAAGAAAAAGTCAGACAACCCAATATAAAATGGGCAAAGTGCTCGATCAAGAACTGCACAGAAAAGGATAACAAAATGGATAATAAACACATGAAAATGTGCTCATCATCATTAGTCATTGGGGAATACAAATGAACACCACAACGATGTATCACTACACGGACAGATAAAATGAAGACTGACAGTATCAAGTATTGGCAAGGATGTGGAGGAACTAAACTGTCATACAGTGTAGGTGGGGGTGTAAATTTGTACAGCTATTTTGGAAAATTGTTAGACAGTTTCTTCTAAAGCTAAACATATGTCCACACTATAACTCAGGTATAAACCTGTCCTGGCAGATTTTTAATCTTAGAAATTGAGAAATCTATAGAGATATACTCAGGTTTGTCATGCATAAACTCGTTTTGTTTATTGCAAGGTAATCATGGCAAGGCAGGCAAATAAGACCTCAAGACATTCATTTTAGCACTGAAAAATCAGAATTAACAATTGAAATTATAATGTTAAGTCAAGGGTTACAGTCCCAATATTTCTACTTCGGGTTTTTACTTTTTTGAGAGGTTTGCAGGAGGAAGGCTTGCCCAAAGCTTAAACTCAGTGGAGATTCCTTGTAGCTAGGGTCCGAAGTCAGTGGCAGCAGGCAGTCTCTGCAAGCTCTCAGTCTTCAGAGAGAGTCAGAAACTAATGAAAGATTCTTTGCCTCTGCTTTTATCTCAAAGAATGGGCTTAAATCCAGTGCTTATATACAATTTCCTAGCCTTGTTCTCATGTGATAGGGGCCAGGTAATGTTATGTTTACTGTGTTACACCTTTTCTGTGATGTAAAATATTCCCTTAGCGTTGCATCTTTAGAGATTAAACTGGCCACTTTACAGAGATTTAATTCTATGTTACATTTATTTTATCGTATTAGTTATGTGCCGAGGCACATTGTTTATGACATGTGTCGCATACTTTTATTTTTAAATTCAGAAACTTTCCAAGCAACTTATATTTTATAACAGCTTATAACTTATGATGATGTATAAGTTTCTGGTCAAGGAACATCACAGAAGTGTGTGTGTGTGGACACACACATATATAACATACAGGCACCTCACACTCTCATGCGTATATACATGTTTCTAACCTCATATCATGAGCTAGTGGTGCATAAGCAGTTTGCACACATAACGGTGCTGAAAGCATGATGAAAGCCTGTGTGATCTGAGAACACTGCGTAGGCAAACATAACAATTTACCCCTGGATCTCAAATCACACTTCGAATTTAAAATTAAAGCAAGTTTTAAGATAAATATTCCAAGTACAATCAGTATGATAAAATAACGGCTTCTTTCATACGACTTAAAATCCATTCCCCCAAATCATAAAATCTTAATTCATTTAACCATTGTTATGGATTGAATTCTGTCCCCTAATAATTCGTATCAATTTGGCTAGGCCATGATTTCCAGTATTGTGTCATCGTCCACCATTTGGTCACCTGATGGGATTTTCCTATGTGTTGTAAGTCCTACCTCTAGCATGTTAATGAGGCAGGATTAGAGGCAGTTATATTAATGAGTCAGGACTCAATCTCCAAGATTAGGTTGTATCTTGAGTCAATCTCTTTTGAGATATAAAAGAGAGAAGCAACCAGAGAGAAAGGGGAACCTCATGCTACAAAAAAAAGCAGCACCAGGAGCACAGCACATCCTTTGAACCTGGGGTTCCTGCACTGAGAAGCTCCTAGACCAGGGGAAGATTGATGACAGAGAAAGAAAGACTTCCCCTAGAGCTGCCACCCTGAATTTGGACTTCTAACCTCCTAAACTGTGAGAACATAAATTTTTCTTTGTTAAAGCGATTGACTTGTATTTCTGTTGTAGCGGCAGCAGATAACTAAGACAACCATCTAAACAAACTTCCTTGACAATTCCTTTTCCAGGTAGATACCATTTTTATTATACTTCTGGGAGTACAAGCGGGTACCATGCTCAATGGCATGTGCAGATGCTATAAATGCTGTGTTGAAAGCAGTCAAAACTTTTTGAAATTTGTCCTTCTGTTCATTATTTACCTTTGGGACCATGGATGCTTCACTTCCTACTTCACATGGTTGCTCACCTGCTTGTAATTTTCCAGAATTGATTTTACATTAATTAGAGAAATATTTGGTTTAGTTAAATGAAAATTGTCATTAGTAATTCTTATTATTTCTTTGTCTTGTGGGACTGGGAACAGTATGTCTTCCCTCCAATATTAGTATTTAGAAATTATTATTTTAATGCAAACTTGAAGGAAACATTCTGCATTATTCTTATCGGTTCAGTAAGTTAGATTTACTAAAAATGTATACAGTATGTTACAGATGGACACCTTCCCCAATTACAGACAACTGGTTTTCAGGCATTAAGACCATAGTCATAGGAACTTGAACATCTGGTAAAATAATGTTATCAGGAGTTATCGAGCTATCATGGTTCCACTCTAATAGTTGATCATATGGAACATGTATGCCTTATATGTATAGAGGCGTGAGTTCAGCTCTAAGCATCCATTCTCCCTTTTGCAATTGAGGTACTACCCAGTTTGAGAGCCCAATTTCTCAGTACTATCTTTTAGAGCTCTTATCTTAATTTCAAATGCCCTAGTAGCATCATATCCATTGTCAAATGTTACAACAATTTTTGGTTTGGTGGGCTTCTCTATTATAGCAGGACTCCAATATCTACGAGTTGTAATAGCTTGTCTTAGAGTATTACACACAGAAGTTAACTTAGATTGCAAGATATCACTTGTTGATTTAATCTGTAATTCCTCTAGCTGTTTCTTAAATTTGCCATTATTAATCTGTTCCTGCCCAACAGCTTTCCATAGTATGTCCTTTGCGTGATTTGTCCTAGCATTGTGTTCATTAATATTATCAATGATTTGAGAAATATCATTGATTTGTGTGCCTAGACATGACAAGCCTGCTTTGGTACAATGAATTACTTAATATGGCCCTCTAGCCATAGTCTTTGTGACTATGTAAATAGAGTATATGGGACCCTAACAAGCAGATTGGTCAGGTTTGCCACCCTTCTAGGCTTAAAGGGAGACAGAGAGAGAGAGAGAGAGAGTGGGAGCTGTAACATGGAAAACAGAGAGGGAGAGCTCTCACACCGGAGACGATGAGAAGCAGCAGCAGAGAAATGGCGGCGGCAGAACGAGAAGACCAGCAGGAAATGGTGCAGTGGGCTTCCTGGCCCACAGAGCAAGAAAGCTGAGGGCCTTTGGGTAGGAAGCTTGTTGGCAGAATAAGATGCCTCCAGGCAATTGGTGGAGCTTGGTTTGCCGACCCATGGAGCTAGAGCTGAGTGCCTTAGGGCTGAGGCTTACTGGCAGAGTAAGGTGCCTCTGGGCACTTATCAGCAGAGCTAAAGAACTTTGTAACACTTGCCCAACCAAGCCAGAGGCCAGGCCAAGAGGCCAAGAGGCCAATGGCCAGGGAGAAACCTGCCTGCAGGCACGGCTGAGAAGAGGCCATCCTGATCGAAGAACTGTATCCTGAGTGTTCTTGAACCTTAATTGTAACCTGTTACTTCCCTAATAAACTCCATAACCATGAGTACTGTCTGTGAGTTCTGTGTGGCCATTACAATGAATTACTGAACTCAGCAGAGAAGTAGAGTGTGCCCTGGGAGGGACAGATGGTGTCAGAATTGGTAAAGATGGCAGAGAGAGGAGGCATGTCTGACCTCCTCCTCATAGGAATCAGCCTTGGGCTGTTGATCTTGATTCTCCTCCCTCCTTGTGAAGTTAGAAGAGGAGGTCAGACATACCATTTTTATAGCTGCCATAGTATCAGAATTAAAATTTTATTGTTGTTTCTGAAAATCTTCTAATTTCACAGTCAGGTCATTAACCTGAAATTGTGTTAATAGGGTCCCTATCAGGCCTCCTATGAGACCACCTAAAAAGTATAGGGATTTTTAGTTTTAATGACTTTCTCATCAGCATATCACCAAGAAGTGGAGCATAAGACTCAACAGAATATTTGGTGCAAGCAGGTTCTCTTCAACTTGCCAAGAAGTTGAACTACTTAAAAAATAACGTATATGACACAATAGTAGGGTTAGTTATAACATAAAGTCTAGGGTTAAAAGTGGGTTCCCATATGTCTGGATTAATAATAATTGTAGTTATATGGTATCCAGCAGTAAAGCACCAAGCGAAATGTAAGGTGTAATAGGGCTTATCAACCATGCTGCTATATATTCTGTAAGGTTGTGAGGTTTTCATGAAGTCAGGACATAGAAGCCACGAGTCTTTTGATAGGGCTATAAAAGTTGTAATCAGTAAGTTGTTCAGGTCTCAGGTGATTGACCTTAGGTCTATGTAACATAAGAATCAGTTTGGCCCATGTTGTGTCATAAGGGTGGGCAGTGACAACATAAAAACGAGCTGTGGCAGACTATCCCAGGACACTGGTTAAATACATATAATTCCATTTAGTAAATTCTTCCTTACAGTCCTCAAATAGGTGAAGAGAAATCCTTCCATAAATGTTTCAACATAGGATTTTCACATTTAGATGTCCAAAATTGAGGCTATCCTATCTAATTCTCATCCTAGTGCATTAGGGTAGCATTATTCCAGCCTTCTGCTTCCAACACATTTAATTCAGAAACTTTTACTTGGTGAAATAACTTAGTAAATGGGTAATGTGCATACCCTCATCTGGTGGTGCAAGAGAAAATATCATTAGTATATGCAATGCCTGAAGAATTATAACAATATCTGAAGAATGATCATAAGATCCATTACACATCACTTTATTAGTGAAATTAAGAATGATATAATCCACAGTAGGCCAGGGCCACCATAAAGTCTGATTAGTATATGATTGTTCTTAAACAGGAGGACGAGATGTTCCATAGATAGTCAACAGGTACATTAGTAGAGGGAACAGAAACATTAAGAAATGTCTGATTAAAGTGCCCATCAGCAGATGAATAGATAAACTATGGTACCTACACACAATGGAATACTACACAATAAAGAACAATGATGAATCTGCCAAACATCTCACAACATGGATGATTCTGTAGGGCATTATGCTGAGTGAAATAAGTTACTCACAAAACGACAAATACTGTATGAGACCACTATTATAAAAACTCATGAAAAGGTTTACACACAGAAAGAAAAAAATCTTTGATGATTACTCGGGAGGCGAGGGAGGGGAGGGAAAAACACTATATAGACAATAGATTAGTGGTAAGTTTGGTGAAGGGTAAGACAGTACACAATACTCGAGAAGCCAGCACAACTTGACAAAGGTAAGGTCATGGAAGCTTCGTAGACACGTTCAAAGTCCCTGAGGGACAGAATTACTGCGCTGAGGGCTGGGAACCACAGCCTCAGGGGACATGCAGCTCCACTGGCATAGCATAGTTCATAAAGGAAATGTTCTACACCCTACTTTGATGAGTAGCGTCTGGGGTCTTGAAAGCTGGTAAGCAGCCATCTAAGATATTCCACTGGTTCCACCCTGTCTGGAGCAAGGGAGAATGAAGAAAACCAAAGACACTAGGGAAACATTTGTCCAAAGGACTAATAGACCACAGCCTCCACCAGACTCAGTCCAGAACAACTAGATGGTGCCCAGCTACCATCACTGACTGCTCTGACAGGGATCACAACAGAGGGTCCCAGACAGAGCTGGAGAAAAATCTAGAACAAAATTCAAACTCACAAAAAAAATCAGACTTACTGATCTGACAGAGACTGGAGAAACTCCAAGAATATGGCCCCCCAGACACCATTTTAACTGAGTACTGAAGTCACTCCTGAAGTTCACCCTTCAGCCAAAGATTAGACAGGTGCATAAAACAAAATGAGACTAAATGGGCACACCAACCCAGGGGCAAGGATGAGAAGGCAGGAGGGGACAGGAAAGCTGGTAACAGGGAACCCAAGGTCAAGAAGAGGAGAGTTTTGACACATGGTGTGGGTTGGCAACCAATGTTACAAAACAGTAAGTGTATTAATAGTTTAATGAGAAACTACTTTGCTCCGTAAACTTCATCTAAAGCACAATAAATTTTTTTTATTTAGAGAAAGAAATGGTACATCCCTTTTCCCCTGTGAAAGTAAAATTAATTAAAGGAGCAATAACTTGTAAAAAAAAATCTTATTATAGCACCAAATATCTTGTAACCATTTAGGAGTGGAATGATTGTGTCAGGCCCAGCTGAAATGTTAGCAATAGTGACATCCTAGGTGGACAAAGACAGTAAATTGTCTTCTTGGATCTTTTATTACTCCAAGAAGGGTTTCTGATAGAGACATAACAGTGTGTGGCCACCAATGCCTTTGTTTGTACATCCTGGTCATCTATTTCTATGTTCGTCTTTAGTGTTAACAGGACTGCAAGTTATTTAAATATTGCTTATATGAGACATTTTTCTCATTCTTAGCTATGTTTAATTTAAGATGGGGATCAAAATTCAGTTTTTGTTTATAGTCAATATAATTTAGGTCAGTAAGTATCACAGTAAAAATAAAAAGTCTGTTTCTCATTGAGTTCTGTGAATCCATGGCTGTCCTTGTGTGTCCTCCAAAAATGGTTTAGGATTAAAGACTGTTTTATCTGCAGTAGCTAATATGGTGTTATGTACAGTAAGATTACCATAGTGATAGAGATTAGGGCATTCTGTGACCAAAAGAGTCATCATTTCATTAGTGGAAACATCATATCCCCAAGGGACACCCCATCTCATATGGGTTTTATAAGGTAATGGTGAGATGAGTCACTTACCGTAGAAATGTTCACAGAACAGCTTTTCAGTACGTCTAGCAAAGTTCATCAGGAATCGTAGGTGTAGGGGTCAGGGTATAGTAGTATCAGAGAAAATAGGGATTGCAACTGGTGTCACATAACAAATGCGTATAAATTTTTGTATGAGAAATTAACTTGAGCTGCAAACTTTCACCTAAAGCACAACAAAAAAATAAAATTTTTAAAAAGAAGTAAAAGAACAATAAAGTTATTGTGAGAGTCAGAAAATTCATAGTAGTCCATGTAATCTTCATGGCATACATGGATCCACTGCCACTGTGCCATGTGATCTGAGCCTTTTGTCAAAGCATCTACGTACCAGTCACACGATGAGAAGAGTGTATGCAATAAAGTGATGCAATCTGTTCTTTACATTGACATTCCGAGCCTACAAGATTGTAATAATCATTAAAGGCATATCCTCTGAGAGTAAAATATTGCTTCATGGCCTGGTATGAACCACCCAGGGAAAAAAAGAGAACAAAAATTATCTTCTTGCTTAACATACTTAGATATACAGCCCATATCCCAAAAGTCGGCATAGTGATCATCATATCTGGCTAACTTTGGGATTTTTTCCATCCATGAATATATAAAATGGTGATTCCAGTAATCAGAACATAAAGGAGAAAAGATATCTTCTAACATATGTTTAGACATCCAATGGTGATGTGGAATGGACTTGATTCCATTAAGCCTTACGTGATCTATGACTAATAAAAGTACATACCCTTGTAGGTCAAAAATGGGTCTAATGTTTCAGTGCTCAAGGAAGAAGAAGATTTAATGCTAGGGTTTATGCATTAGCAAAAGAAGCTGATACATGCAGCAATATATGTTATTAATAATTGAATATATTCTGAGCTTACAATTGTAGAGTCTACCAAAACGGTGAGTCCTCATTTTGTCTAGATGGGTACAATCCTGGGAACAAACAGCTGTCTGAATATGTTTAGGTCTGTCTTGCTGGGGGGTTGTGGAATTCACCGGTTGTGGAATTCCAAGAGCCCATTGCCTATTTGTCTGTGGACCTTTACACCTCTTAGGCTATTTCCTGCAAGCAAATCAGGTATATATTCTGGTTTGTCTAGACAGAGACCCTGCATAGTATCTAAAGCTGATTGGGTTTCAATTAAGAAAGCTTCCAGAAATACTGGTTGCAAAATACCTGGAAGTGGAGCTACTAGTCCTTCAATGGGCTTGGTCATCTGAGTTGAAATAGCAAGATCTGGGCCAGTTATCAGGTCTGAAACCAGATCCAGAAGGGATGCTTTCCACTTCGTGGAGAATGGAATCTCTCCATTCTTCCAAAGAGTCGTAGTTGGATAGTGAAATGGTGATGGTCCAGGCAGTTCAGGAGGAGATGCTGGCCCAGTAGGATTGTAGTGTTCAGTTGAGGTGGAAGGAGCTGGCATTTTGGTGCCAAACAGTAACACAGCTGAACTGGATTATCTGAAGGATGCTAAGAAACCCAAGCCAATACAAATGTTGAGATTAATAGAGTTTCTGCTAGTACACATGGCTAGTTTGGTAATTGAATGTGATTGTCCCCAGAAAGGGATCATAAACTCTTGGATGCTATTTGGATAATAATCAGACAATAGTGGAGTTATACAGACCTGTTGTAAAACTCCACGATTCTGCCCTGACTATTCCTGAGCAGGATGCTTAGACCATCCTGGTGGGTACAACATCTGACTGGCAGTCTGATAAAGGGGGTCTTTATCATTTAATCTTAATGGTGGTTAAGTTTTATAAAAATGAGTAATGAATAATTGTTAAAAAGGCAAATTTATAGCTACTGGAATGGGGCACGTAGATTTTGTGTAAGTAGAGGGGCATGAACAACACAACACCTTGTGGAAGTAACACATTAGACCAAGGGAGTTATGGAAGGAGAGAGACTGAGATTGATGATCTTTGTCTTTCTGATTCCATCATTGGATCCTACCTCACAAAGGAAAATTCCCTAGTATGGCCCTCCCAAGCTGTTTAACTGCTTTAAATATAACTACCAGTTGACTGTCACCCATCACCAGTTGGCTCTACCATGATTCGATTTTTATTCCTCTTAGCCTTACTGAGAAGTCTATTGAAAAGAACAAAGGATAGCTCTAGCTTCTTCACCTCTTGTGCAAAACACCTCTGGATGTCCTCTCACCCACATTCTCAGTCATTCAGTAAGATGTACGAATGCCATCCTGCTGGTGGCATAGACAAACAGAACAGGTTGGACTCACTACGCTCAGACAATCCCTGCAAAAACAAACTAGACTTGATTATCGAAACTGAACTGGGAACCTAAGTTTTACCAGTCCTCTGGGAGGCCATGTAGGAGGTTCTGTCTCTAGACTTTCTCCTTGATGGCAAAGGTAGAGTCTGTGCAATCGCTAGATACCATGGTCAATGCCTAGGGCAAAGTGGAAAAATTAATATGGAAACATAAGGGAAGGTTACGTTGTTTTTGAGGTAGAACCTGATTATTTATGGTATTTTCTCAGCTGGTTGTGTCCAGAAACATGGGGCACATTGATTAGGTCAATATGCAAGTTGACCTCAATGTGCTTAGTGGAGTCCTGTTGAGGGTAGTCTTAACGAGCTGCACTAGACAAATTGAATGTATTTGGTCCCAGTCTCTATTGGTGAGATTAATCAGAATGATCAATTGTATGATAGTCATGGGAAAGTTCACCAGAATCCAAGATAATGTAGAAATGATGGACGGATATTGTTGAGAAGTCTTTTCCATGGGGTCCTCACATTTTTTACGTCTTCTGTGCCAAGATGTTGAAAGTTGTTTCCCTGAACTGTCTTTTCACCAATGTTTATGTAACAGGCTTGTAAGATAGAGTTAGAAATACAGTCATGTGCTGCATAACGTCCTTTCGGGCAATGTCCCACTGTGTCATATATGTTTGTCATCTCATAAATTCAGAAATCCCAATCGGAGAATGGGAGGTAGCACATGTAACCAGACGTAGCCAGGAAGGAGCCGCCACCTTTGCGCCTCGGACCAGCTTGTGCTTGGGGAACCTACTTTGGGCTTGTCCTGCACACCTACATCTCATCCTCAGTGAACTGGGCCTGCAGGGCTCTCTGGGATCCCAAAGGGCCTAATGCCTTCCTGAGTTTCCCAGGGCCTTGCCTAAAGTTCTGGTTGCTGGTGTGCTCAGTGTGCCCCTCGCAGTACCCTTGCTCTCCCAGGATGCAGCCACCAACTTGGGCCTGGACAGCAGCGAGCAGAACTCTGGGCCCTCCCTGTCCCTGTGAGAAACACTTCTGCTATCTCAAAGTTACCATGAGAAAATAATATGGCTCACACAACGTCCAAATCACATAAAATCCTGTTTCGCAGAATGTATCATGGACGTTAAGGGACACGTGACTGTAAAGATAATGTCTCTCTCTGCAGTTAAAGTTGTACAGGTGTTCTAGCAGCCCTTTTTAAAAGAGGCATTTCCTAAGTTCATGCTTCCTCAGCTGGGATGCAAGCCCACTGCATATGCAGCATCTGCCTGGACCTTTCTGCCTGGCCCCCATGGATATTTGGGGGTGTCTTAGTTTCTTAGTGCTGCTGTAACAGAAATACCACAAGTGTGTAATTTTAACAAATAGAAATTCATTTTCTCACAGTTAGAAGGGTAGAAGTCCAAATTCAGGGCACTGGATGTAGGGGAGGGCTTTCTCTCTGTGTCAGCTCTGGAGGAAGGTCTTTGTCTCTTTTCAGCTTTTGTTCCTTGGTCCTTAGGAGATCTCTATGCTGCATCAATCTTCCCCCATTTTTCCTTGCTTGCTTCTGTGCCTAATCTGTTCCTTTTATCTCTAAAAAATGATTAGCTTAAACACACCCTACACTGATATGGCCTCATTAACAGAACAAAGAAAACCCCATTCCCAAATGGGATTAAATCCACATGTATAAGGACAAGATTTCCAACACATATTTCTGGGGGACACAATTCAATCCATATCAGGGGGTCAAGGGAAACTCGTGACAACATGTAACTACAGCTGCCTGCTGTGCCATGAGTAATAAAGTTCTTTGTCTCTGACCCAAGAATCTCCTGTATTCTATCAGCATCTGTGAAACCACAGCATCCTAACTCACCAGCTTGCAAGCAGGGCAAAATCTCAGACTCTTTACAGTTCTTGACAGTTACCAAAGGTATATGTGTATGTGTGTGTGAAACTGCTGTCTTAATGGTTTCAATTATACTAAAAAAAGTGCTTACCCACTTTTGTTCAAGTCAGGATAGGTTTAAGTGTGAAAGCTGAGGAATGGACTTGGGAGACCAGAGTTTCTCTAACAAAATGGGAGAAGTATGTAAAGGTTGGGGAATAGATGGGGCCTGATATAGAGGACAGCGGGACTGGCAGTGCAGGGTACTTAATAGGTGGAGGGAAAAGATTCAAGAGCCATCAGGAGCAGAGAACCTGAGAAGACTCTGAGAGGAAAACAATTACTATGAGATTTTATTGAACATTTTCTGTAGAATGTACTAGCATCTCTTTTCCCTGTCTTTCACACTTCTAGTATCTTTAATAAAAGCCACATGGCTAATGAGGCACTTTTAAAAAGTAGATTATTTTTAGGAAACTTGGAGGAGAGACAGAGTTCTATGTCTGGGTAAATGTAAGGCAAAGGCAGATTTTACAGGCGATCCTGAGGTAAGGACGGAGAAAACTATGAAAGTATAAATCTCTGGGAACTGGATTTAACTTCCAAGGACGTGGAATTGATAGTGTCAAAGCTAAGATTTCCATTAGGCAAGTATAGACCCAGGTGGTACCTAGGTGGTTACATGTGGAATATATACAGTTATTCTAAGTTACATGCGTGAAATGGGAAGAAGGGGAATGGAGGGATAAATTTGGCCCAGGATGGGTGTGGGGAGGGGTCTCCCCCATGTTCCATTTCTGTGATTCACACGTGGAACTCTAGTCTGGAACACACTCTCTCAGTGTCCAGATTCCTCATGCAGTCGTTCACATCAGATAATGGAGAACTATTTTTATCCGCCTGAGGAATCGTATGTATGCACCTGGCTGAGTTGAAGCTTGACTGTGTGTAAAAATGATTCCATTTTCTATTTCTTGTGGGGATTGAAGATACTCATTCTGTTTATCAACCACCTACCAAGGAATTTTTATCAATATTTGTGGAAAAAGAGACACATACATTAGATAAGGAAATCCTAGACCCAGCCCACCACATGGACTGACCCTTGCCTGTTCCTCTTCCCACTTTACTACATCAATTATGTTGGTGCAGAGACAAAGCTGAGGTGGGGACCCCCAGAAATTATTACATCATCCTTCTAGAGAAGCAGTTTGAGCATGGCAGAGCAGTGCAGGAGTTAGGACCAAGGCTTCCATCCAAAGCTCACCATTTATCTGTATGGTAGAGGGCTCAGTGGTATAATCAAAAACAGTGCTTCCCTGGGCCTGGAGATTATTAAGAGAGCTCATCAGTCACCTCCCCATGTCAGGTCTCTCAGCCAAGCCTCTGTGATAAGGCTGATCTGAAGATCAGTGTGGAGTCTCTGGTCACTTGTGAAAGACAAAGCTCTGGCCTCAGGAGACTCTTCTCTGGTGGAGCATCATGTCCTGTGGGTCTGAGGATCTGTGTCCTTCCTCAGCAGAGGACCAATGACTGAAATATCAATTGAGGCTCACATACAGAAACCCTTTTTGTTTGTTTCTCCAGGAAGGAAAATATGGCATTTTTAAATTCATTTTGTAAATGAGATACCACTCCATTACTTTATTATAGAAACAGTATTCATGATAATTAAGGACAGCTATTTTCCTAGTCTTCTCTTTTAACATCGATGCACACCGCCCCCTACTGGATGGACAAAGCAGGGACTGAGAGCAATCCTCTTGCTATGCCCTCCCTCTGAGGACTCTCTTCTCTAGGAGGGATGGGCTCCAGGAGCTGCGAGGCTCACAGACTGTGGACCTGGAACCTCACAGAAAGGAGAGATTAAGGGTAATTCTCAGCCCAGGGATGAACAGGAGACCGTTTCATTTCAGTGCTCCCAACAGTTCTCAGAGCTTCCTTGTTCCTGGATCAAACACACATCATGGGCTCCCCTTTGTCTGTTATATAAGTTGCAAATTGTTTCCCAATAAAGCATTTACCATTACTTTTGCTTATGCCATTTCCTGCCTGTAATTTGTTCTTAAGTCTATATAGTAAAATCCGTTGATCTTCACTGCTATTAATTTTCTCCAGGTTAATATTTAGGCAGGTTTATGGTCTCTTAACTTGGAAAGGAATTCACCTGTGTGTTACAGTGCTTGTATGTTTTCATTTTTTGAAGCATGTATATTCCTTTATTGTGGTAAGTACATATGTAACATAGCATTTGCCGTGTCAACAGTCTCCGTGTGTGCAATTCAGTAACATGAAGTTGCTGGTCATCATGAGGTGTCACAATCACCACGACCCATGTCTCCATTTTTCCATCACCCTTCACAGAAGCTCAGTGTCCTCTGAGCAATGAGCTCCCCTTTCCACCTCCCTTCTGGTAATCACTAATAAATTTAGGTCTGCATATACTTTTATTCGATCTTTATCTTGCTATTGTACATAAAGAAATACTCATTTTAAAATATTTTGTAAGAATACTCATCCCCCAATCCCCAATTATTATTGATTTTTCCCAGTGTAGTTTTTATTGAATACTAAATTTCCTTATACACTTTGGTATATCTCTCCTTTTTCTATCCCCCTAGTCTTTTGATCTATTCATGCATCACTACTACACTGTTTTAATGATAGAGGATGTCAGATGGCACCCCAATGAATTCATTCCAACAGTCACACAGAATTCACAGAAAGATGTACCTGCAATAACAGCTTTTAATATAAACAGAAAGGGATATAACAGAAAGATATAAATGAAAAAATGCATGTGGTAAAGTCTGGGAGGAGTCCCAGCACCTAGTGCACTCACCATCCCAAAAACAGATGTTCACTCTCACCCATCAGCAGTATTCTAACAGGATACAACATCTCAGGATAAATGTCAGGAATTTCAGGAACAGGATACAACTCAGGATCAACATCAGGATACATCTTTGCGTATAACTGCTCTGGAAGGGAGGCGTGGTCATGGGCTCGTGGGGTGGTCCGCGGCTCTCGGGGTGTGGCCCTTTGCTCTAGGGGCACGGCCCACTGCACAAGACATGGTCCCCTGCTCCAGGGGCATGACCCTCAGCTTTCAGGGAGACTCCCTCCCACCTCTGTCACCATCAACCCCGCCACTGCCTCTGTTGCGGCTGTTGCCACTGTTCTGGACCTGCTCATGGCCTCCTGGCACCATCACAGACACTGCTGCGATCAAAGCCCAAAGTGTGTGTGTCACAGCTAAGCTCCACTCCTTCCCTGTTGCTGCCTGGTACAGCTCTCAGCCACAGCCTTGGGACAGCTCTGCTTTGGGATAGCTCTTCTTCTCTGATGGCTCCTTTCTACAGCTCAAAATTCAACAATAATGGTGGGGGGAGAACCAATTACAAAATGTGCAAAAGATCTGAACAGACATCTTATGAATGAAGATATACAGGTGACAAACATATAAGAAGATCCTCCAACATCTCACGTCACTAGGGAATTACAGGTTTAAAAAGCAATGAGATACCACTACTACACATCTATTGGAATGGCTGAAGTCTAAACACGGACAGCACAAAATGCCGATGAGGATGTGGAGCTACAGGAACTCATTCATTGCTGGTGGGAATGCAAAAAGGTAAAGCTACTTTGCAAGACAGTCTGGCAGTTTCTTACAAAGCTACACAAAGGCTACCCACATGACCCAGCAGTCATGCTCCTCGGTACTTAGCAAAATAATTTGAAAAGCTCTGTCCACAGAAAAAATTTGAATGAGTACTTATAGCAGCTTTGTTCACAACTGCCAAAAATTAGAAGCAGCCAAGGTGCCCTTCAATAGGTGAAGGGATAAACAAACTGTGGTACATCTATACAATGGAATATTATTCAACAATAAAAAAAGAAGTGCGCTATCAAGCCATGGACTGATATGAATGAATCTTAAATGCATGTCGGGAAGTTAATGAAGACACTATGGAAAAGACAAACTTAAACAAGCAATAAAAGATTAGTCTATACAAGGGGCAGGAGAGGGAAGGCCCCCACAGCTGCACACCCCCATGCTGGGCTGCCCTTTTCCACTACAGCTGGGCATGAGTATGCTGGAGCAGATGGATATCTGAGGCATAGCTTCCTGGGACAAAAGGGAGAGGAGGCTGTAAGGCACCAAATGTGCCCCTTGGAGGCCCTCCTCCCAGGCATGCAACCAATAGAGAAGTCCCCAGCAGGGCTATGGAGGGGAGGGGGCAATAAGGGCAGAACATCTGTGGGGGGCAGTAACTATTAGCTCAGGTGGAGGGCTGGCTCCTGGCTGGTTCAGCACCTGCTTCATGATATCCATGAGGACACTGCATGGCCCTATGCACCTGAAGCTGCTCCATGAGGCCACGCCCACCTCCCTTGGGGACTCAGGACCAGGCACCTCACCTGATGGTCATGCACTGTGGGGTGACTCCCCCAACACAGAACAGTTCTGTCTGGAGACAGCCCCAGGCCACCCTGACCCAATCAGCTGCCTCAGAGCCCAGCGACACCCCCCCCCCCGGACTTATCACTGGCATGCTGCTCCTCCCCAACAACCCCCACCGGTGATGGCCCTCGGTCCTCCGGGGAACATGCCACACCCACGCCTGCCCCTCAGGAGCAGCCAGGAGAGGCCGTATCCACAGAATGCGGCTGGTGCCCTTCCCTCGCAGTGGGCGCTCCAGCTGCACAGGAGTGGTGTGTGGTTCCTACAGGTAATGTTTTAAATGACACCAATATAAACGTACAAAGCGCGTACATAATGCACATAAACACCTGGTCACGAATCGGCAAGCTAAGTGCAGAGTTTACTGCGAGGGAGTTGGGGAGGGAGGAGACTCTCACTTTGTCTGACACATTTGTAAAACATTTGATGAGTTTGAAACAGCACGTCTATTTTGTCATTTTTTAAATAACGATTTTTGGTGCAAGAGGCTGACTTTTGATAGCAGCATTTTTGGTAAAGGAATGTTAATAAGGGCCAGTTCCTCAAATGAAAGGGTTCGGCCGGCCGAGAAGGTGGGGGTGGCATGTCAGGACCTGCACAGGGCGATGGGCGCGGGCACTTTCATGTCCAAAGACACCTCGGCCCACGGAGGACCGAGTGGAGAGAAGTGCTGGAAATGAGCGAAGCACAGGTCTGCACTGGGAAGATGGAAGCTCCCTCACTGCGGGGAACTTTGCTCAGAGTGGTGCGCTTCCAGGTCAGCAGGAAACTGTACGCGAGTGGGACACGGGCGGGACAGTGAAGGGCAGAGTGCGGACTGTGACCAGGCCTGGACAGCAAGCCTTTTTTAATTGGGCGGGGCCCATGCAGGGGTGGAGCCTGGATGGGAGGCAAGGTGAGTATGGGGCGGGACCTAAGCTTTCTCCTGCGCCCATCCCCCCCTCGACTTTCCTGGTGTGCAGGTCCTTAATCCCAACAGAATTTGATTCTCATCCATAGGAATCTTTGGTGTCCTGTGTATCAGGGATGCTGTCTGCCTATTTTAAGTTACAATTTAGGGTCAAAGACTAGCGTCGTGTGGGCCACATATATTGGAAACTTAGATATTTTCCTCATAAAAGGGGAAAAAAAGTTAAATCAAAGACCTTTCTGAGGGCAGGTGGAGACTTGTGCCCTGCGTGCCAGTGAGATGGGTGTGACTCAGACGTTGAGCGCTTATTCATTGTCCAGCTTTCGCATGCATATGATGTGACTGAAAATACCATGGCTTGGGTCAGGCGCAACTTAGTCTTCAAGGTGACATCTTTGCTTTTCAACACTTTAAAGAGGTCTTTTGCAGCAGATTTCCCCAGTGCAATGCATCTTTTGATTTGTTGACTGCTGCTTCCGTGGGTGTTGATTGTGGATCCAAGTAAAATAAAATCTTGAACAACTTCAATTTTTTGTCCATTTATCATGATGTTGTTGCCTATGGGTCCAGTTGTGAGGATTTTTATTTTTTTTATGTTGAGGTGCAATACATACTGAAGGCTGTGGTCTCTGATCTTCCTCAGCAAGCGCTTCAAGTCCTCTTCACTTTCAGCAAGCAAGGCTGTGGCATCTGCATAACGCAGGTTGTTAATGAGTCTTCCTCCAATCCTGATGCCCTGTTCTTCTTCATACAGTCCGGCTTCTCGGATTACTTGCTCAGCATACAGACTGAATAGGTACGGTGAAAGGCTATAACTCTGATGCACACCTTTCCTGACTTTAAACCACGCAGTATCCCCTTGTTCTGTTCGAACAACTCTTGGTCTATGCACAGGTTCCTCATGAGCACAATTAAGTCTTCTGGTATTCCCATTCTTTGCAATGTTATCCATAATTTGTTATGATCCACACAGTCGAATACCTTTGCATAGTCAATAAAACACAGGTAAACATCTTTCTG
>NW_004444180.1:21958-36776 GCF_000243295.1 Trichechus manatus latirostris
CAATGTTATCCATAATTTGTTATGATCCACACAGTCGAATACCTTTGCATAGTCAATAAAACACAGGTAAACATCTTTCTGGTATTCTGTGCTTTCAGCCAGTATCCATCTGACATCAGCAATGATATCCCTGGTTCCACGTCCTCTTCTGAGTCTGCCTTGAATTTCTTGATGTCGTCTTGAAGACTAAGTTACATCTGACCCAAGTCGACATACTGCTGCAGCAATTTATGAATGATTTTCAGCAAAATTTTACTTGCCTGTGATATTAATGATATTGTTCGATAATTTCCGTATTCGGTTGTATCACCTTTCTTGGGAATAGGCATAAATATGGATCTATTCCAGTCAGTTTGCCAGGTAGCTGTCTTCCAAATGTCCTGGCATAGACCAGTGAGCACTTCCAGCGCTGCATAGCCATTTATCAAAACAACTCAATTGATATTCCATCAATTCCTGGAGCCTTGTTTTTCGCCAATGCTTTCAGTGCAGCTTAGATCCTTCAGTACCATCAGTTCCTAATCATATGCTACCTTTTAAAATGGTTGAACGTCAACCAATTCTTTTTGGGATAATGACTCTGTGTGTTCCTTCCATCTTCTTTTGACGTTTCCTGCATCCTTTAATATTTTCTACATAGAATCCTTCACTAGTGCAACTCGAGGCTTGAATTTTTTCTTCAGTTTATTCAGCTTGAGAAATGCCGAGCGTGTTCTTCCCTTTTGGTTCTCTATCTCCAGCTCTTTGCACATGTCATAATACTTTATCTTCTCAAGCCGCCCTTTGAAATCTTCCGTTCAGTTCTTTTACTTCATCATTTATTCCTCTCCCTTTAGCTACTCGACGTTCAAGAGTAAATTTCAGAGCCTCTTCTGACATCTGTTTTGGTCTTTTTTTTTCTTTCCTGTCTTTTTAATGACCTCTTGCTTTCTTCATGTATGATGTCCCTGACATCATTCCACAACTCATCTGGTCTTTGGTCATTAATGTTCAATGCATCAAATCTATTCTTGAGATGGTCTCTAAATTCAGGTGGGATATACTCAAGGTCATACTTTGGCTCTCGTGGACTTGGTCTAATTTTCTTCAATTTCAACTTGAACTTGCACATGAGTAATTGATGGTCTGTTCTGCAGTCAGCCCCTGGCCTTGTTCTGATTGATGATCTTAAGCTTTTCCATCGTCTCTTTCCATAGATGTAGTCAATTTGATTCCTGTGTATTCTATCTCGCAAAGTCCACGTGTATAGTCGCCGTTTCTGTTGTTGAAAAAAGGTATTTGCAATGAAGAAGTCATTGGTCTTGCAAAATTTTATTATGCGATCTCCAGCATCATTTCTATCACCAAGGCCATAGGCCATATTTTCCATCTACCAATCCTTCTTGTTTCCAACTTTTGCATTCCAATCACCAGTAATTACCAATGCATCCTGATTGCATGTTCAATCTATTTCAGACTTCAGAAGCTGGTAAAAATCTCCAATTTCTTCATCTTTGGCCTTAGTGGTTGGTGCATAAATTTGAGTAACAGTATTAACAGGTCTTCCTTGTTGGCATATGGATATTATGCTGTCATTGACAGCACTGTACTTTAGGACAGATCTTGAAATATTCTTTTTGATGATGAATGCAATGCCATTCCTCTTCGAGTTGTCATTCCTGGCATAGTAAACCATATGACTGTCAGATTCAAAATGGCCAATGCCAGTCCATTTCAGCTCACTAATGCCTAGGATATCGATGTTTATGCTTTCCATTTCATTTTGATGATTTCTAATTTTCCTAGGTTCATACTTCATACATTCCATGTTCCAATTATTAATGGATGTTCGCAGCTGTTTCTTCTCATTTTGAGTCGTGCCACCTCAGCAAATGAAGATCCCAAAACTTGACACAATCCATGTCATTAAGTTCAACTCTACTTTGAGGAGGTAGCTCATCTTTTGCGTGCCTTCCAACCTGGGGGGGGGGTCATCTTCCAGCACTATATCAGATAATGTTCCACTGCTATTCATAAGGTTTTCACTGGCTAATTCTTTTCAGAAGTAGACTGCCAGGTCGTTCATCCTAGTTTGTCTTAGTCTGGAAGCTCAGCTGAAACCTGTCCGCCATGGGTGACCCTGCTGTTATTTGAATACTGGTGGCATAGCTTCCAGCATCAGAGCAACACACAAGCCCCCACAGTACGACAAACTGACAGACACATGATTCCTACATCTGCACAATCAGAATACTGGATTTAAAATCGCACTCTAGTAGCAAAGACCCATTTTAAAGTACTTTGGGGTTGTTATTACTGTATTTAGGCACCCAGAAACAGAAATTTAAAATATCTCAATAGTCTCCTCTTTGTGCCATCTCCAGATATCCCCATGAATAAAACACCTTCGTAGAAACAGAAGGATTTAAGAATGGTTAAGAGGATCATTAACATCATTTATTGGAGCCACTCAGAACTGCAGATCTGAGGCTATGAGAATACTCAAGCCCTTCTGTGAGTGTGTGTCTCTCAGAGACTTTGTTGTTAACTGCCCAGGTGGCTCTGACTCATGGCAACCCTATGTATAACAATGTAAAGTTGCCTGGTCCTGTGCCATCTTCATGATCCTTGGCATTTTTTAGTCGTGCTGGACAATATTCTGTTCTGATGCATAGGGTTTTCAAAGGCTACTTTTCAGGAATAAATTATCAGGCCTTTCCTCCTACTTTATCTCAGTCTGAAAGCTCCACTGAAACCTGTTTACCTGGATGACACTGGTATTTGAAATACTGGTGGCATAGCTTCCAGCACTGTAGCAACATGCAAGCCACCACAGTACAAAAAAGTGACAAACAGGTGACACTCACAGAGACTAAAACCAAAAAACCAAACCTGTTGCAATCAAGTCAATTCTGACTCACAGTGACCCTACAGGACAGAGTAGAACTGCCCCAGTTTCCAAGGCTGTAAATCTTTACAGAAGCAGACTGCCACATCTTTCTCCCGAGCGGGCTGGTGGGTTCCAAACGCCGACCTTTCAGTTAACAGGTGAGTGCTTTACCACTGTGCTGCCAGGGCTCCTCTCACGGACTAGGCTCCATGAAATACCTGCCCATAAGTAGAAGGGCCTTACAGTGCTAGAAACTGTATTGCTGATATTAAAATTAAACATCAGAACCATATGTTTAAAACTGAAAATTTTCAATCTGCATGCAAAAAGAAAAATATATAGATTTTAAGAGGTTTGGTTCTTTACCACTTGATAAGCACAACCTAACAAGATACTACTGGACATGCTATCAGGAGGGACCAGTCCCTGGAAAAGGATATCATGCTTGGTAGAGGGTCAGCGAAAGAGAAGAAGACCCTCAACGAGATGGACTGGCACAGTGGCTCCAACAACGGGCTTAAACATAACAATAATTGTGAGGAGAGCACAGGGCCACACAATGTTTCATTCTGTCGTACACAGGGTCGCTATTAGTTGGAACCAACTCAACGGCACCTAACAACAAGGTACTATTAGGTGAAGTGTCAGATTTAAACATGATGATTGGCCAAAGACTCATGACATTCTGAAACACTGAAAGGTGACACCAGAAACAAACTAGAAATGGTTATATTAAAGTGGAAATGGTTAATAACTGTGGTGCTATTTATCGAGCACAGGTGGTATAAGAAGTCAAACTTTTGAATACACCTTTTTATATAGTTTTTAGTTTTGAACTATGTGAAGTTTTATACATTACAGAAATAATTCAAAGTAAAAGCAAACCTTAAAATTAAATGTAAACAGAAACAAGTAAACATAATTGCATATCAAAGTGCCACCGTCCACCTGTCAGTTTGTCATGCTGTGATGGATGGCATGTTGCTGATGCAAGAAGCTACATCAGTATTTCAAATCCAGCAGGTTTCAGTGGGGCTTCCAGACTAAAGCAGACTAGAAAGGCCTAGTGTTCTACTTTCGAAAATCAGTCAATGAAAACCTCATGGATCACAACAGAACACTGTTCAATACAGTGCTGGAAGATGAGCCCCCTAGGTTGAAAAGCACAACTCAAACATACTACCAATCATGAAGATGGTGCAGGACTGGCCAACATTTTGTCCTGTTATAAATAAAGTCAAAGAGCCTTGGTGGTGCAATGGTTAAGCACTTGGCTACTAACTTAAAGGTTGACAGTTCAAACCCACTCAGTGTCTCCGTGGGAGAAAGATCGGGTGATCTGCTTCTATAAAGACTGCAGCCTAGGAAACCCTATGGGGTAGTTCTACTCTGTCAAATGGAGTCACTATGAGTTGGAATTGACTCAAATGCACGTAACAACATACATACATAGGGTCACCACAAGTTGGAGCCAACTTGATGGCAACAAACAACATCGAATAGATCACATAACCATGCAGAAGAGTTTGCACTCAAGCAAATGTTTGAGCATGGTAATCTTATGTCAAAGCCTTAGTGTAAATATGTAACCAGTAAGTACAAAAATACAGTCATGAGCTGCATGACATCTGTTCGGGTAACATCCAACTGCATATCTGTCTGTGGTCCCATAAGGTTATAAGAGCTCAGAAATTTCGATCAGAGAATGGAACACAGCAAACATAACTGGATGTAACAAATATGACAGCTTCCCACATGCGACCTGTGTATCTCACGTCTCTTGTATACAAAGCAATTGCGCTGCCCAGCATATAATGGTACAGTACACATATATGGTACAGTACACATATAAGCTATAACACATATGTCTTGATAGTCATAATAACCACCTGTTACTGGCTTATGTACTGTACTGTACTTTCTATCGTTATTTTACTGTGAACTTTCCCTACTTATAAACAGAAAGTTTACCATATAACAGTGTATGCTTTAACTTGTAGACAGCAGTATCTAATCTTAAGTATTGTGCATCTCTTGAGTGTTGTAGCATTTTCTCTGCTTGATTTTCTTTAGAAAATATTACTGTGAAGCGCATCATGGCTGCCAAAAGCAGCAAAACTGGTGCTAGCAATAGCAGCAGCAAGAGGCAAAGGAGAAGTGTCGATCTGGAAGTGAAACAAAAGGTTATTAAAACACAAAGGCGGAAAATAAGTGAATGTTACTGCTCACAATTTAGGCATGTTCACACAACGTTCAAACCACATAATGTCCTATTTCACAGAACGTATTGTGGACGTTAAGTGATGCCTGACTGTAAATGCAAAAAAAACCACAGTACTTTGTAAGTTTTTAGTTGGTGGTACTATTATGATTTTGAAACTATTTGAATGTTACTAGAAACCAAAGATTTTATTAATAGAAGAGGTAACAAATGTAAAATAACAGAAAATAACAAGATTTTCCCATTTATACCATTTACCCCATGAATGTTTCTTGCTTCAGCCTAATAAGTCAGCCTTGAGCAAACACCTCTGAAAACCATTAGAATTCTTGCCTAAAACCCACCTTTATGCCCCATTTTTGCTTGCCAACTTCCTCTTAGCAAGTTTCTAGTGCCCCAAGTCACCCAGAACTCACAAAAACCTTGTTTCACCTTACTCTTCGGAGTTGAACTCAGACTCATGCCGAGGTCTCTCTATCGCAACAGCCTGAATAAAGTCTACTTTCTCTACTTAACATTGTCTAGCACCATTCCTTTGATACTAAAAAAGCTTACAATTTTAAACGTTATTGGGAATATGAGTATGGATTTATGATGTAAGAAAATATGTATTTTAAATGTTCACAGAAAGGCAAAGACAAAACTGATGCAATGGCAATTGGTTTTGGCTTAGCACTGAGCCCATGTATTGCACAGACCTTGATTTCTAAAAGGAACCAGAGGTTTGGGGAGAAATGGTTGATTCTAGGTCTAGAGCAGGAAAGTACAAAGTGATCCGGGGACTTCTTTTGCACTCAAACACTAATAGGGTTGTGTCAACAACCTATGTGGCCAGTAAAACTAAGAAACTGAATTAACTTTAATTAATTTAAATATAACAATAAACTTGATTCAATCGTTGGAAAAGTATGTTTGGAGTAACCTGGGATTGTGAATGTCCTTTTTCAACAGTAAAATATATGAGGTGTGCTGCTTTTGGATTCTGGAAGACTGGGTACAAAAGGAAGGAAATGTAAAATGTCCCATAAATAAATTTATATTGAGTACTTTAGTTGTTCATTTCATTTACAATTTTTACATTGACAATAACTGGATACACTGGGTTAAACAAGATTTTTCATTAAAAATTACACATTTACACTTTTAATTTTCTAATATAGCTACTAAAATAAATTACATCTTTGACTCACATTACATTTGCATTAGACAGAACTGTGCTAGACCCAACGTCTACTTTACAAAAAATACAGAAGACAAAGTAATTGAACAAAATCATAATAAAACAGTGAGAACTCTGAGAGCCAGAACTCAATGGGATTGCCTTGTTTTTCTGATCGCGTTGTTTTTCTGGGGCTCGCATGTTTTCTACTCTTGACAGGGTGCTTACCACTTTTCTCTTGCTCTCTATTAAGAATCCAACCTCATCAACACCCAGTGAGTTTTCCTTCTCTTACAGGTTTCTTTCACAGGTTTTACTGTATCAGAATGCTGAACATTTTACAAGACAAGCAGGAGAATGTTCTGTGTGAGACAGATTAAGCAGATCTAAAAATAAAAAGGCAATGTGGAAATCTTGTTCAGATCCTAGCTTCAAATAATGCAATAACTATAATACTTTATGGACAACTGGAGAAATTTTCACTTGTTGCATGGGACAATGAAGATCTGGGTTTTTCTGGTAGGACATTGGCCTTAATTGTAGGCAGTGCATGCTTAAAGGGTGAAGTGAATGTCTGCAATTAATCACTGGTTGCTTCATCATAATAATTTATATATATGGACAAATGAGATAAAATTTTAACAATCGGTGCATCTAGGTCATGGAGTTACGGTGGTCATTTTATTAGAAGTACATATATAAATTATAGCTAGCTCTGATGCACAAATTTACTTCTGATTTCCACACCAGGAACAAACTAATGGTCATGGCTTGGAGGATCGTGGTGACGAGGAGCAGCAGCCACTTCCTACAGCCGCGAGCTGAGGAGAAACACTTATTTTCTTCCGCAAAAGACTCATAGGGGCCCTGGGTTCAGACCAGGCTGGCAGCAGCAGTGTTGGCAATAGTAGAAGGTCCCATACACATAGGCCTGTGGGCTAATCAAGATTGTTATAGGCACCCCCTCTCCTTGGCCAATGTGAAGCTACCTGTTTGATGAGCCACCCACCTGAATGCCCTCCACTACCACCACTGCCAAACAGAAGTGTGCTGGCTTCCTCCAGAAAGCAGCCTCTGCAGATCCTAGCAGCAACTGCAATGATACACTGCTGGAGAGAATGCAAGATGGCAAAGCCCCTCTTAAAAAATAGGTTGGCAGTTTCTTATAAAGTTAAACATACATCGACAACTAGACAGCAATCCCCCTTCTAGGGATATACATGAGAAAAATGAAAATTTTATCTTCACATAAAACCCATGCAGGAATGTTTATCACGTTACCTTTACTCATAACAACTGGAAATCCCGAAGACCCTCAATGGTGAATACACAAACTATGGTATGTCTACACAATGGAATACTGCACAGCAGGAAAAGGAACAAACTATCCATACATTCATCAACTTGGATGACTCTCAAATGCATTATGCTAAGTGCAAGGAGCCAGACTAAAAAAGCTACATAGTGCATGATATGTAACGGAACAGCTGCCAGCAATTCAGTCGAGGGAAAGTTTGACTTAAAAGGGACAGCACGAGAGAGGTCTTTGGAGAGAAGAGAGGTACTATTCTGTACTTTCATTGTGCTATTGACAAGAAGACATAATGCACTGGTCAATCCACATTCCAAAAGTTAATTACTGCTTTGAAATTTTGAGGCAAAAAAAAAAAAACCTGCATTGGTGACAATTCAATATTCTGATGTGTGAACAGGCATTTACCTAACAACTCTTTTCCTGGTGGCCATTAATTTAATGGTTTCCAATATGTATCACAACAATCAACAGGGCCATCAAGGTGCTTAGAGATCTCCATGAAACACTTGGGCAAGGGGAATTGTTGGGTCAAAGGAAGTACTAATAGAAAGGCTTCTGCTACCTGTGGTTACCATTTCCAGGCTCCTTACATGAGGAGTCAGTAAGGCAGTTCCCAGCCAAGTGTGGGGAAAAATGGCTCTGGATAAAACTCCAGGCCCAACAGCCCCTTGCCTTGTCCTACTTACACAAGAACCCTAGCTGGTCTCCCGTATTCTCCAGGACCTGCAGGTGGGGTAGGAGCCAGTATTCTAGCCAAGCCCGACAACTGCAGCATCAATTCCTAGTCTGGTGCACACCCTTGTACTGTCAGAATTACCACAATAAGGACTCTGTCACTGAGCACAAGCTCTGTGCAACTGCAGGACAGAAGCACCACTGCCGTATCCTTCTCAGATGTGTTCTAAAGAATGAGGGACATCTGAAGATTTTCCCATATTCCTTACATTTATAAAATCTCTCTCCACTGTGGAGAGGTTATATGGTTAGTGAGGTTTGAGGATTCTCAAAAGAATTTTCCACATTTCATACATTCAAAATGTTTCTCTCCAAGTGATTTCTTACGTATTCAGTGAGGGATGAGGAATAGGTAAACGCTTTCCCACATTCCTTACGTTCATAACATCTCTCCCACTGTGAAGTTATATTCAGTAAGCACTGGTGTGATGGTTAAGATTGTGCGTCAACTTGGCTGGGCCATGATTCTCAGTGTTTTAATGTAATCACTCCCATGATGGAATATACTGTGAGTAGCCAACCAGATGAAAGGGAGTCTCCTTGGGGGTGTGGTCAGCATCTGAATATAAGCAGACGTTCTGGCTTTTTGCTCTCTCCGGATCCTGCAGCTGCCTCCTGTCGTCTCATCTCCGGTTCTTGGGTCTTGAGCTGTCAGTTTATCTGCCGAACTTGGTATTCATCGATCTGCACAGCCTGTGAGCGGGAGCCCTGCTCTCCGACCTGCCGATCTTGGGCTTGCCAGCTTCTGCGGCTGCATGACTTGGGAGAGGCCTCTATCCTGATCCACGGACTTGGGACATTCTAGCCTCTACAATCACATGAGCTGTTTCCTTGATATAACTCTCTATATATATATTTATACACTTTACCGGTTTTGCTTCTCTAGAGAACCCAGCCTAAGACAACTGGAGACTGACTAAAGGCTTTCCCACATTCCTTACGTAAGGTCTCTCTCCACTGTGAGTTCTCACATGTGCAGTGAGGTGTGAGCATTGAGGAAAGGCTTTGCCACATCCCTGACATTCATAAGGCCTCTCTCCACTGTGCATTCTAATATGTGTAGTGAGGCTTGACGACTGACTAAAGGCTCTCCCACATTCCTTACACTCATAAGGCCTCTCTCCATTGTGAGTCCTCACATGTGCAGTGAGATGTGAGCACTGACGAAAGGCTTTGCCACACTTCTTACATTCCTAAGGCCTCTCTCCATTGTGAATTCTCATGTGTAAAGTGAGGTTTGAGGACACATAAAAGGCTTTCCCACATTCCTTACATTCATAAGACCGCTCTCCTCTATGAGTTCTCACATGTCTAGTAAGGTGTGAGCACTGACGAAAGGTTTTGCCACATTCCTTACATTCATACGGCCTCTCTCCACTGTGAGTACGCATATGTCTAGTGAAGTTTGAGGACCAACTAAAGGCTTTCCCACATTCCTTACATTCATAAGGCCTCTCTCCACTGTGTGTACACGTTTGGTAAAACTTGAGGACCAACTAAAGGCTTTGCCACATTCCTTACACTCATAAGGCCTCTCTCCACTGTGACTTCTTACATGTGCAGTGAGGTCTGAGGAGTGACTAAAGGTTTTGCCACATTCCTTACATTTGTAAGGCCTCTCTCCACTATGAGTTCTTATATGTGTACTGAGGTGTGATGGCCAACTAAAGGCTTTGCCACATTCCTTACATTCATAAGGCCTCTCTCCACTGTGAGTTCTTCTATGTGTAGTGAAGTCTGAGGAGTGACTAAAGGCTTTGCCACATTCCTTACATTCATAAGGCCTCTCTCCACTATGAGTTCCTATATGTGTAGTGAGACTTGAGGACTGACTAAAGGCTTTGCCACATTCCTTACATTCATAAGGCCTCTCTCCACTGTGAGTTCTTACATGTGTAGTGAGGTATGACGACTGATGAGAGGCTTTCCCACATTCCTTACATTCATAAGGCCTCTCTCCACTGTGGGTTGTCATATGTCTAGTGAGGTGTGGGGAAAGACAAAAGGCTTTACCACATTCCTTACATTCATAGGGTTTCTTTCCAGTAAGAGTTCTCACAGGAGTGCTGAGGTAAGAGGGACAACTGCAGGCTTCTCCACTTTCCTTACACTGACAAGCACTGCATTCAGAGTGACATCTAACATGATGCTGAAGGCATTCAGGATATGCTTCCACAGCAGTTATTTTGAGCACAGGAAGGTTTGGAATCTGGCTGAAGGTCTGTACACACTGAATGTCTTCATTACTTTCACAGAGGTTCCCTACCATATGCCTTGCTAAAAAAAAGGCAGTATGCTGTTGGATATAAATTTGTTACCACTTCACCATTACCATACACAGTAAACATGTATTTTTTTTGTCCTGAATTTTATCATGTTTCATAGATTAAATCATCTGGCAGAGAAGCTACCATTATTTTCATTGTGTTTCTAAAATACGTGTCTAATATATTGGGTCTTTCTGATAATTGTATATAAGTGAAATATGTTTCAAATATTCAATATCTTACATTTATGAAAATATTGTACTGTTGAAGTTCTGTGAACACACAATACTAGAACTGGTTTTATATACATATATAAGACACCTAGATGGCATACAAAGTTTGTCCTCAACTAGAACCTAAAGGTTAGTGGTCTGAACCCACCCAGCGGCACTGTCGTGAGTATGAATAGACTCAAAAGCAACAGGTTTGAGATATATATATAGAACCTACCAGTGGCCCCACAGCAGAAAGATGTGGCAGTCTGCTTATGTAAAGATTATGGCTAAAAGTTGGAATTGACTCTATGGCAATGTATTTTTACATACGTATATATATGTATATATACACAAATATATAAACACGGGGTCACAATGAGCTGGAATCAACTTGACTATATATATATATATATATAGTTGTTTGGTGCTGTCAAGTTGATTCCTACTCATAGTGACAGAGTAGAACTGCCTCATAGGGTTTTCTTGGCTTTAATTATTACAGAAGCAGATTGACAGGTATTTCTGTTGTAGGGCCACTGGATAGGTTTGAATTGCCCATCTTTTGGCTAGCAGTCAAGTGCTTAACCATTTGTGCCACCTGGGTTCTTTACATCATATGTAAATGTTTTAATGTCATGATACCATCTTAAGACTCTCCTCAACCACTGCTGCCTCTCAAGCGAATGACACTCACCTCACGTGTTTTCTCGTTGTTATCCTGATCTTCGATGCCATGCAATTCGCAGATTTCTCCGACCATGGAGGACCAGCCGTCATTTTTCATGAATCGTACTATATTTTCAGTGGATAGCTTTTCTTCATCATTAAGGTTTCGAGAAACTGACCCGATTATTTAAGTTGAGGTTCACAATATGAAACAAAAATGGAAGAAATTACTCAGAGGGAAAAGGTAGCTGTGAGGGAAGAAAGACCTTGACATGTTTGGCTGTTACAGTACTTTGGCAATGGTCAAAATGCAATTTACTAGGCACCACTTCCATGAAGATTGAGAGTGACAATGACACAAATAGGGTGCAAATAGAAGATCAAAGTAGAAAGATACTGGACACAATGTACGTGGACTATTAAAAGAGGTAAAGGGGACAGTCTTTCTTCACAAACACAGGTGTGTTAGGATTGATGAAATTCAGAAAAGCAAGCTCAGGTTATCTGTGAAGTACACACTCCTCAACCCAAAAGAGACTTTTCTAACTACTTTATTCAAATCTCATTCCCTCTATGCAGGCCTGGTCCTTCAAAATATTCTTGCCCCCTGGTGTCCCCTGATGCAATGGTCCTAGATGAGTGTTATACACACTCTCCTCAGGTCCTCCTCTTGCTACTCTGGGAGAACAAATGGGTGTAGCTGACACGGTGCTTGTCATGGATTGCACAGTGTCCCCCCAAATATGTGTCAACTTGGCTAAGCCATGATTCCCAGTATTGTGTGGCTGTCCTCCATTTTGTGATCTGATGTAATTTTCCTATGTGCCTAATCTCTGCTTGTGGTTAATGAGGCAAGATTAGGTTATGTTAAAGAGGATTAAGGTAGGATGCAACACCCTTACTTAGGTCACAGAACTGATCCAACGTAAGGGGAGTTTCCAGAGGGTGTGGTCTGCATCATCTTTTATCTTACAAGAAATAAAAGGAGAGAAAAGCGAGCAGAGAGATGGGGACCGCATACCACCATGAAAAAAGCACTGGGAGCAGAGCACATCCTTTGGACTCAGGGTGTCTGTGCGGAGAAGCTCCTAGACAGGGATAAAATTGATGAAAATGACCTTCCCCCAAAACCGACAGAGACAGAAAGCTTCTCCCTGGAGGTAGTGTCCTGAATTTGGACTTCTAGCCTCCTAGACTGTGAGAAAATAAATTTGTTTGTTAAAGCCATCCACTTATGGTATTTCTGTTATAGCAACACTAGATAACTAAAACAACGCTCATGGAGAAAGGTGTATCATGAGGGAACAGCAATGAACACTTCCCTGACACTGAGCCAATACTTTGGTCTTCAGGGTCTCTGGAGATGGGCAGATGTAAATTTATTTGTAGCAAAATAATCATGCCAAACTTGCAATAAACACAGGAAGATTCTTTACAAGGTCCCAGCCCACAAATATTCTGTATACCAAAGACGCCCCTGAAGTCAAAGCTTACACTTACAATATTTAAAATGCCTTAAAGATTTTAACCAAAATTGAAATGAGAAGTCAGTTTAATACACAGAGTTTTCTATTCATGAGGCAGCCAGGATATGCATGCTCCAGAGAGCAAATGACCATATTGTCTTAGTTAACAATGTATTCCCATTCCTCGACCCACATACTGGAGTCACATTTATGACATATTTAGTAGCCAAAGAATTAAAAAAAAAAAAAGAAACCATCCATACCTACTGAGGCCAGGTTTCTGAAGGTTTCCATCATCACTTCTCTGTAGAGTTTCCTCTGAGAAAGATCCAGCAGTGCCCACTCTTCCTGCGTAAAGTCCACAGCCACATCCTCACCAGTCACTGAGTCCTAAAATATCCCACATGTTCTGGTTCAGCAAGGTACCATGTACTCCAATGTGTGTGAAAGGAAGGGTGAAGCTGACAATTCTGGGGAACTGAGATTTCATGGGGATTTGATACAGGGTTCTGTGTTCTACTAAGGTCTCCTCTGGGGTTGTAGCCATCAGCCTCATCCCTTCACTGTCTACATTCACTTCATCACTGATTGCATCCTGTCTCAAAGACTTAACAATACTTCCAACACAATGAACTTAACTCTCTAGTTTGACTGTGACTCATTCCTCTCCTTATGGTCTAGAACAGTCAGAACACATACCATAAATTAGAGAAATGCTCTACAATGAAAGCCTTATTTCCACATTCACATCATCTCTTCCTTGTGAAAAAAAAAGTTCACCTCCTTGCACAGGACCCACCAGAATATTTAACAAAACATGAAGCACAGTGTGAAAGCAGGATGAGATATTAACAACAGGGAAACACTGCAGGACTGGCAGTTTTTCCTTTTGCCCCTCACCAGCCACAGGAGGCCCAGTGGCCCGCACAAACTGGCAACCAGAGGCCCTGAGCTTTTCTTAAAGAACTCCAGGTGATCAAGAGCTGACAGGACCACCTGCTGAATAGAGGCTATTATTTTGGGGAATTATGAATTTTTACATGTCTGTCCCCTACTTTTCAGTAACTCTACAGCTGCACTGTCACACACTCTGTCCCTTCATGGAGACAGACAAGGGTACTGAAAAGGTAAATAGAGATCAGGTAAGAGACAGGAAACAAAACAATCCAGGTATCATCACAATTTTCAAACTCTGAAACCCAAAGCTACTGTAGAGCAATTATTAGTGACTGCTCCCCTCAGCAGACAGCCACACACACACACACACACTAATGTTATGACAAAAAGGCCAATCTCTGAAGAACCAGAACGGCATGTCCTTGTGTTTGCTGACCGTGAACAAGAGGTTAAGATTCCCATTTTCTAGTAAGTTCACTGAACTGCAGGGGAGTCAGCTGTTAAACTGCTCGTGCATCCTAGGAAACAGAGCCTTCCATATCAACCCTCCAGACAGCCTCCTCCAAAATTTTCTCACATTAATGCAGCCACTGGAAGGCACACAAGCACAACTACCTGAACTCTGACCACCGGCATCCTCTGGGCTCTAGGACGGGCCTCTGTGAAACAGCATCAACCCTTTGGCTCCCATATGTGGTGAGGAGACAAAAGGCTGCTACTCTGCGCTACTGTTACTAATTTTACTGAACAGCCCAGCAGATGCAGAACAGACAAGCTATGGTGTGAAGGGAGCTGTCAAGGTCATTCCTAATCAATCCTGGTATGACAGTGTCACAGCGAACTTTGATCCAGTGCCACTTTCGAAAATCTCCTCCACTGCAGTGGGCCAGGTTACATATGTTAAAGGCATCAAAAACCCTAACTTTCATTCCTACAATATATTAATGACAAAAATGGTGCATTTAGGGAGTTCCGGCAAAATGGCGCTCTAGGCAGAAGCACCACGCC
>NW_004444180.1:45108-58317 GCF_000243295.1 Trichechus manatus latirostris
TAGTCAATGTCACTGAACTGTGTATGTAGAAATTTTTGAAACGGTGTATCTTTGGCTATGTGTATTTTCACCAAAAAAAAATGGTTGAGAAGTTAGACGGTTAATATGTTGTGGGGTTGTTAACTAATGTCATGAAACATCATGTGTACTACTGTTTCATGAGAAACTATTTGTTCTGTAAGCCTTCACCTGAAGTACAATAAAATATAAAAAAAGAAAAAAAAACGGTGCATTTATTGAGCAACTCTGATATCTGAAGGGACTGGCAAAAAGCTTTTGGCACACTAGCTCATTTATTCCTCATGCCACTCCTAAGCAGATATTGCTTCAAACAGATTATAGCCAATGTAAGTTAAAATCAATCACATGCTCAATACTGCCCAAATGGTATGCTGCTGAGCCAGGGTCAGAATGCAGGTCAATGTACCTAAGACTAAACTCCTGAAAACTACCTTTTTGTTCATATACCTACAGTTTTCTTGTTATTCTGGCCGTTAACCCTCAATTACATGGATGATCTGCTGGGTAGTAGGAAGCGGAGACAAAAGAAATATCCTATTCAATTCAGACAACCTGGATCTCCTCCTAGCAAAGCCCCATGTCTCAGGCAAGACTGCTTTCCTTCAGGCCCTTACATCTGCCTCTTTCATTTATCAAAATTGACTTAGGTAATACTGACACACAGCCCACTTCACACAGGCAAAGCAGATATAACACTGAAGAAAACAAATATTCGGATGCACGTGGATCATAACTTCTTTGGGTGTGGACAGTAAATAAATGAAATACGATGTCAAGCTCCCTGGGTGGTGCAAGTAGTTAAGCACGCGATTACTAGCTAAAAGGCTGGCAGTTCAAAACCACCCAGAGGTTCCTCAGAAGACAGGCCCGGCAATCTGCTCTGAGAGGTCACAGCCTTGAAAACCCTAAGGAGCAGTTCTACTCTGCACACACGGGGTCTCTATGAGTTGGAATTGACTCCATAGCAACTAATAACATAATGTTTTTAGCGAGGATAAAAGGTATCAAAAAAGACTATAATGAGAGATCCTATGTAAGAAGGACCTGGAAATCTACTTCTGAAAGGAATTAGCCAGTGAAAATCTTATGAACAGCAGTGGAACATTGTCTGATATAGTGCCAAAAGATGAGCCCTCCAGGTTGGAAGGCATTCAAAGGACAACTGGGGAAGAGCTGCCTCCTCAAAGTAGAGTCCACCTTAATGACATGGAGTCAAGCTTTTGGGGCCTTCATTTGCTGACGTGGCAAAACTCAAAATGAGAAGAAACAGCTGCAAACATCCATTAATAATTAGAATGTGGAATGTACGCAATATGAATCTAGGAAAATTGGAAACTGTCAAAAATGAAACGGAATGTGTAAACACCAATGTCCTAGGCATTAGTGAACTGAAATGGACTGGTACTGGCCATTTTGAATCAGATAATCATAAGGTCTACTATGCCGGGAATGACAACTTGAAGAGGAATGGTGTTGCATTAATCATCAAAAAGAACATTTCAAAATCTATCCTGAAGTACAATGCTGTCAGTGATAGGATAATATCCATACACCTACAAGGAAGGCCAGTTAATACGACTATTATTCAAATTATGCAGCAACCACTAAGACCAAAGGTGAAGAAACTGAAGATTTTTACCAACTTCTGCAGTCTGAAATTGATCGAACATGCAATCAGGACGCATTGATAATTACTGCTGATTGGAATGTGAAAGTTGGAAAATATGGCTTTGGTGACAGAAAGGTAGAATTTTGCAAGACGAATGACTTCTTCATTGCAAATACCATTTTTCAACAACATCAACGGCGACTACACACTTGGACCTCACCAGATGGAATTCATAGGAATCAAATCAAATACATCTGTGGAAAGAGACGATGGAAATGCTCAATATCATCAGTCAGAACAAGGCCCGGGGCTGACTGGGGAACAGATCGTCTATTGCTCATATGCAAGTTCAAGTTGAAGCTGAAGAAAATTAGAACGAGTCCATGAGAGTCAAAGTACGATCTTAAGTATATGCCACCTGAATTTGGAGACCATCTCAAGAATAGATTTGACACAATGAACACTAATGACCAAAGAACAGACAAGTTGTGGAATGACGTCAAGGACATCATACATGAAGAAAACAAGAGGTCACTAAAAAGACAGGAAAGAAAAGACCAAAATGGATGTCAGAAGAGACTCTGAAACTTTCTCTTGAACATCAAGTAGCTAAAGCAAAAGGAAGAAATGATGAAGTCAAAGAGCTGAACAGAGGATTTCAAAGGGCAGCTCGAGAAGACAAAGTATTATAACGACATCTGCAAAGAGCTGGAGATAGAAAACCAAAAGGGAAGAATACATTCAGCATTTCTCAAGCTGAAAGAACTGAAGAAAAAATTCCAAGCCTCGAGTTGCAATACTGAAGGACTCTATGAAGAAAATATTAAATGATGCAGGAAGCATCAGAATAAGATGGAAAGAATACACAGAATCACTATACCAAAAACAATTGGTCAACGTTCAACCATTTCAGGACGTAGCATATAATCAGGAACCAATGGTACTGAAGGAAGAAGTCCAAGATGCACTGAAGGCACTGGTGAAAAACAGGGCTTCAGGAATTGATGGAATAACAATTGAGATGTTTCAACAAACAGATGCAGCGCTGGAAGTGCTTATTCGTCTATGCCAAGAAATTTGGAAGACAGCTACCTGGCCAACCGACTGGAAGAGACCCATATTTATGCCTATTCCCAAGACAGGTGATCCAACTGAATGAGAAAATTATTGAACAATACTATTAATATCACACTCAAGTAAAATTTTACTGAAGATCATTCAACGGCAGCTGCAGCAGTCTATCGACAGGAAACTGCCAGAAATTCAAGCCAGATTCAGAAAAGGACGTGGAACCAGGGATATCAATGCTGATGTCAGATGGATCCTGGTTGAATGCAGAGAATAGCAGAAAAATGTTTACCTGTGTTTTGTTGACTATGCCAAGGCATTTGACTGTGTGCATCATAACCAATTATGGATAATATTGCGAAGAATGGGAATTCCAGAACACTTGATTGTGCTCATGAGGAACCTGTACATAGATCAAGACGCAGTCGTTTGAACAGAACAAGGGGGTACTGCATGGTTTAAAATCAGGAAAGATGTGTGTCAGGGTTGTATCCTTTCACCATACTCATTCAATCTATATGCCGAGAAAATAAGCTGAGAAGCTGGACTACATGAAGAACAATGCAGCAACAGGATTGGAGGAAGACTCATTAACAACCTGCATTATGCAGATAACACAACCTTCACTGCTGAAAGTGAAGAGGACTTGAAGCACTTATGGATAATGATCAAAGACCACAGCCTTCAGTATGGATTACACCTTAACATAAAGAAAACAAGAAAATCCTCAAAACTGGACCAATATGCAACATCATAATAAACGGAGAAAATACTGGTCAAGGATTTCATTTTACTTGGATCCACAATCAACATCCATGAAAGCAGCGGTCAAGAAATCAAACAATGCATTGCACTGAGCAAATCTGCTGCTAAAGACCTCTTTAAAGTGTTAAAATGCAAAGATGTCACCTTAAAGACTAAGATGCGCCTGACCCAAGCCATGGTGTTTTCAATCGCCTCATATGAATGCAAAAGCTGGACAGTGAATAAGGAAGACTGAAGAATTAATGCCTTTGAACTGTGTGGTGAAGAACAGTGAATATACTATGGTCTTCCAAAAGAAGGAACAAATCTGTCCCGGAAGAAGTACAGCCAGAATGCTCCTTAGAAGCAAGGATGGTGAGACTTCCTCTCACATACTTTGGACAGGTTATCAGGAGGGACCAGTCCCTGGAGAAAGACATCATGTTTGGTAAAGTAGAGGTTCAGCGAAAAAGAGGAAGACTCTCAAGGAAATGGATCGACACAGTGACTGCAACAATGGGCTCAAGCATAACGACTGTGAGGATGGCGCAGGACGACGGGGCAGTGTTTTGTTCTGTTGTACACAGGGTCGACTCAAAGGCACCTGACAACAACATGTACTGTTATGACAACTCCAGGAAAATTTGTTAATTAAAAAGCAAGTGTAAATTCCAAGCTACCTTTTATGTAACAAAGCAGAGGAAATAACATGTTTTACTTTTGAAGTTTTACTCGTACATCAGTTAAAATAGGCATTCTTCCATGTTTATGAAGTTTATATCCATTAAATTGAAAAATTCTCAGTAAAAACACAAGCTTATCTACAAATTTTTCTTCTACTAGACACTGTGAGCCCAAGAAATTAAATTCACCATCTTATAAGTTGAGCTTTTCCAGAAAAAAAGAACGCTTTTATTTTAGACTCCCATTCAAAACTGTGGAGAGCAGTTGAAAATTATAGAGACTTAATACCAGCTCTAGCAGAGATGGGTGGGTAGACAAAGACTCAGAGTGGGGAAAGATGCTTCTCATACACCTGAAAGCCTCAAGGAAAAGCCATCCCTCCAAAAAGGGTGGATCTGGAGACCCCACAAATGATTCAGCTGGATTCACTCTACCCTGCCTCATTTCATTGGTGAATTCATGAGAGGACCAAGCCCCATACAGGACCCCATTAACAGTCAGGGCCTTCCACTACTAACTGTCCCCCATTTCTAGGAAGAATGCAGCATGAGATGGCGCTGTAGTTTTAGAATTGCACAGAAACGGCTCCAGTGCCTGGGGGAAGCTAAGAAAACTGTTTGCAGGGATGGGACAAGGATGGCTCTGGAGGACCTGGGACGCAGTCTCCTCAGCCAGAGCTGCTCTGTCTTCAGAATCTGGTCAGGGGGTTCTGTCATTCAACGCAGAGAACCAAGGCCCAGGATGGGGATGTTAACACCCCATGACGCCAGCCAAGAGTCACATAAGGAAGATGACCCCAGGCATCCAAGGCTTGAAAATCCATATATGTATAGAGGAAGGGGCTAGTGATGTGGAGCAGGGCCTCAGGATGCCTCACAGGGCTCAGTCCCTTGGCTTCCTCTGCCACCTTTTTACCTCACTGAGGAACCTCAGGGCCTGGAGCACATGGTCCCCAACAATTTATGTCTAGCCTCACCCCTTAGAGTAACCAATACCCCAGTTCTCTGTAGTACGCACCATTTCCTGGCTCCCACTTCTGGAAATCTAAGTGAATGTGCTCTCTAAGCCCAAGAAGCCACCTCAGGAAGAAGGATGGCAGTGGAAGCAGAGCCACTAGGCAGTATGGAGGCAGATGAATGAAGTTTGGTCCACGTAACCAGTCAGAGCAGCTGAAATCCTTACTTATGATTGCATAGATGGTCACCGTTGGTCCCCAGCTGCCTAGACTGGACTATCTCTCCCTGCGCCACACCTAGGACCTGAAATGGAAGGAGACAGTGTTGACTAAGGAGTGAGGGGTTCCTGGACTTCAGTTCCTTCCCTGGGCAGGGGTTCCCCCAGGCTCAAGGCCGTGCTCCACTCTGAGGGCATTTGGATTTAAGGCAAATCCTGCTCCAGCCTTTCAGAGCACACACTTGCATTCTTCATGCAGCTCTACAGGCCTCTTCTTCGGGCAACAAAGTCACAGAGGGAGTGACTTCCTCATCCCAGAGCATGAGAGGCATCCAGGCCTGCCCAGGCTGGAAAACGTGAACCTAGCTTCCACCAGGGCATCAGGGTTTCGAGGCTTAACTGAGGGTTCACCTTTGTAGAACAACCCACACACTTTTATTTGGTATCAATATGGGTGAATTTTTAGGGAGAATATATTTTTAAGTTTCAGTCATCATGCATCACTGATTTTTAATTACATGCAGTTGAAATTCTTCTGTTGTGCTTTGTTTTTTTTTTAAACTTTCATTTCATTTACAGTATGGTAATATGTGATTAGTATTTCTCCTACTGATTTTGCAACACTTCTTTCTTTCCCTTGAGCTTCTTAGTTTTTTTTCTTTTTTTAAAAATTGTACTTTAAGTGAAAGTTTACAGTTCAAGTCAGTTTCTCATACAAAAATTTATACGCACATTGCTATGTGACCCAGCTGCTCTCCCTATAATGTGACAGCACACTCCTCCTTTCTACCTCGGATTTCCCGTGTCCATTCAACCAGCTCCTGTCCCCTTTTGCCTTCTCATTTTTTTTTATTTTTCTTTCCTCTCTGGCCATGACATCATCAGTCTCCAAGCTTTCCAGAAATCTAGAAGGATTCCTGAATACATTCTCTTTTAACCGTATAGTAATCAATCAACAATAAATCACAAAATCATTAAGTTTTCTCTAAGGAGCAGTCTCCCACATCTGTTCTCATTTCTTTCCTCCCCACTACCCCACCCACCTGACTCCTACTCTTTTATTTCCTGGTCTCAGTGTAAATGTTTTCTCTCTTCTCTCTCTCATATGACCTGTATACCTGTGGCTCCTCTTTAAGGATTATTCTTCCTTTTATTAATTTCTCTAGTAACATTCTCTACTTTTAATTCACATCCTGTTTCTGTAATAGTTAGTTTCAGCATAAACTGGGAGCTTACAAGATATAGAGAATCTCAAGCCCCACCCAAGATAAAAATCTGCATTTTCACAAGACTCTGGGGTATCCACATTCAAGCACTCACTGCTCTATAGCCTGTAACTGAGGGAAGGAACATTTTACCACGGGTCCCCTGTCCCAGCCCGGTCCATAACCCCCACTTCTTGGCTGGCTTCGGTGCTCCAGCCAGGCCCTGTTCACCTCTCCCAGCCTCTGGCCTGTGTTGGGCTTATCACCGAAGGCAGATGCCACCCCAGTGCTCCTGCACCCCTGCAGCTAGAGCACGCTGGCCTGCATGTGTGGAGAAAGGCCTGGGGGGGGGGGTGCCCATGCGTGCACCCACAGCCATCTCTGAAGTACAGTGCAGGTAACCAGCAAAACTCATCGTAGAGGTGGACATCGAGACACGGGGAGACAAAGAGCATGAATCCCTGGAGGGGCCTGGGCCAGGACAGAGCCATCCCATGACTGGGACAGAGGCCCTGAGGGCTGCCTCCTTCCTGCCCTCCCCATCTCATGGGTCTGAGGGTGTGTGGCATCTTGGTCTTCCTGGAAAGACTGGGAGCTGACCCCCGCAGCCCAGGGATGCCCGGGCCTAGGTGGAGAGGGGTTGCCAAAGGCTAAGGTGAGAGCAGAGGCCGCGAGGTGCCTGGGAAGGATCCAGGAAAGAGGGGCTGTATCAACTGCTCCCCCATCTTGGCTGGAGCCTGGGATCGAAGCCTGCAAAGAGAGGCTGACAAGTGGCAGATGGTACACACTAGGGGAAGGGGGGATTGACCTGGGCTCTGGGGTGCCCCTGTCATGGCCTCCCTCTCTTAAGGGGAGAGAAAGAGACCAGGGCCCAGCTCTTACACCCATGCTGGAGACTGTGGATCATGTCCTGCCAGGAACCTGGAGAGAGGGCGCAGACAAAAGGAGTGCGGGGGGTGGGGGAGGCTGTGCTAGAGAACAGGAAGGGATCATTGGGCAGGGAGGGCTGGTTGGAGATCCTTAGTGCTGCCCTTTTCCCCACGCTCAGGGAACTGAAGGCTGCGAGGCCTGAGGTGGCAATGACTAATCTGCAAAGGCCAGACTACTGGAGAAGTGCACAGCCTGTTTAGACCCCTTCCCTCACCTTGCCCTCAGGCCTGTTCCCCTCGCTCCCCCAGCCCCCAAGGCCAGGCTACTGGAGAAGTGCATACCTATTTAGACCCCTTCCTTCCCTCACACCACCATCAGACATGTTCTCCTCGTGAAGCTCACCACTCCCCCAGCCCCCAAGGCCAAGCTTCAGTCTTAGGGCCCTGAGGCAGTCGGGGTGCAGAGGGAGCTGGATCTCCAGGCCCCGCCTTGGCCAGCTCTTTCTCTGAAACTTGGTTCATTTCTAACACCTTCCAGAAAACTGCTGTCTTAAGGAAAATTCCAGAGCAACAAAAAGCTGGTAGTAGCCGCGGAAGCCACCTCTCATTACCCAAGACATACAAGAGGCGAGTATGTCACTATTTACAGAAATGATCCCCAGTGGTATCAAATGGCAAACGGCTTAAGTGACATCTGCTGGAACTTAAGCACAGCTTTTAAAAAGAAGAAATCACTTTCTGTTGTTTGTAAACTTAGAACAAACAAGGTGCCTTCAACAGCACCAAAGGATTCCAACTCCTCGTGAATTTCTACTACTCTCTTGGAGGGGAGTAGAGGAAATTCTGTAAGGCCTGCCCAGCAATTCATGTGGCAGAACCTCTCCTAAGGTCATGCCCTCGTCTGAGGGCAGTGGCTCAGTGTGGGGGTGAGAGACCCTCTGTATGGCAGGGGAACAGCAGACAGGGCAGGACTCTAGTCTGAGGCGGACAGCCCTCCAGTCTTCATGACCCAGCCTAAGGGGGTGGGGTGGGGGGTCGGGAGCTGGGTGGGTTCCAGGCTGCTCAGGAGGCTTAAAACCAATGGAATCTAGTCAAACTGTAAAACTGCCTAAAGCTGAAGATTCTGGCAGCTGGCTACTTTCGAATTTTAAAAAATGGTCAAGGGACTTAAACAGACATTTATCCAAAGAAGATAACCAATTGCCCAATAAGCACGTGAAAAGATGCTCAATGTCATCTAGTCACTAGGGAAATGCAAATCAAAACCACATGAGATATCACTTTACACCAAGATAGCTTATTATCAGAAAAATGGAAAAGAGCAAGTGTTGGTGAGTAACCCACTGCCGCCGAGTTAATTCTGACTCATAGCAACCCTACAGGACAGAGTAGAACTGTCCCATAGGGTTTCCAAGGCTGTAAATCGTTATGGAAGCAGACTGCCACATCTTTATCCCGCAGAGTAGCTGGTGGGTTTGAATCACCAACCTTTGGGTTAGCTTTAACTACTGCGTCATCAGGCTTACTGCTGGTGAGTCGATGTACGTTGGTAAATATGCAGAGAAACTGGAACCTTCATGCGCTGTGAATGAGAATGTAGTAATAGTACAACCACTATGGAAAACAGGCAGTTCCTCGAAACGCTAAACACTGAGTTCATATGACCTAGACACTGGTAGTTTCAACCCACCCAAAAGACTTGTGGAAATTATCAAACAGTATCATTAATATCACACACAAGAAAAATTTTGCTGAAGATAAAGCAAAAGTGGTTGCATTACTGGAGAAGTGCACACCTGTTTTAGACCTGTTCCTTCCCTCATACTGTCATCAGGCCTGTTCTCCACATGAAGCTCACCAGTCCCCCAGGAGGTTAGGGTTAGGGTTAGGGTTAGTACATCGACAGGGAAATGCCAGAAATTCAAGCCAGATTCAGAAGAGGACGTGGAACCAGGGCTATCATTTGTGATGTCAGATGGATCTTGGTGAAAGCAGGGAATACCAGAAAGATGTTTACCTGTGTTTTATTGTCTATGCAAAGACATTCAACCATGCGGATCATAACCAATTATGGACAACATTGTGAAGAATAGGAATTCCAGAACACTTGATTATGCTCATGAGGAACCTGTACGTAGACAAAGAGGCATTCGTTTGAATAGAACAAGGGGGTACAGCATGGTTTAAAATCACCTCTTTTAAAAGCTAGAAAAAGAAACACCATATGATCCAGCAATCACACTCTAAGGAATATACTCTAGAGAAATAAGAGCCGTCACATGAATAGACATACACACACATGTTCACTGCAGCATTATTCACAGTGGCAAAAAGATGGAAACAATTTTAGTTGCCATCAACAAATGAATGGATAAACAAATTATGGTACAAACACACAATGGAATACTATGCAACAATAAAGAATAATGATGAAACATCTCAAAACATGGATGAATCTGGAGGGCATTATGCTGAATAAGTCAATCACAAAAGGACAAATATTGTATGAGACCACTATTATAAAAGCCCAAGAAAAGGTTTACACACAGAAAAAAAAAAATCTTTGATGTTTATGAGGGAGGAAAGGGGTGGCAGGGGAAATCACTAACTAGATAGTAGACAAATGTTAACTTTGGTGAAAGGAAGGACAACACACCATATAGGGGAAGTCAGCACAACTTGACCAAGGCAAAGTCATAGTAGCTTCCTAGACGCATCCAAACACCTTGAGGGAACAAGTTAGTGAGATGAGGGGTGGGGACCACGGTCTCAGAGAACATTTAGGTCAACTGGCATAACAAAGTCCATAAAGAAAATGTTCTGGAGGTAGGGCCAAGATGGTGGAACAGTCAGATGCTTTCTGTGGTCCCTCTTACAACGAAGAACCGAAAAAAACAAGTGTATTGATTATATATGACAATCTAGGAGCCCTGAACATCAAAGACAAGGTTGAGGAATCAGACTGAGCAGCAGGGGGAGGGAGAGACGGTTCAGAAACAGCAAGGAGTTGCCAGACCTGCCGGGAACTGGCACCCTGCAGGCTTGATCAGCTGGCACACAGGGTGAGGCCAGCAGTGGCGCCTGGGATATTGTGATGGTAAAGATTGTGTGTCAACTTGGCTGGGCCATGATTCTCAGCGTTTTAATGTAATCACTCCCATGATTGAATACACTGTGAGTAGCCAATCAGATGAAAGGGAGTCTCCTTGGGGGTGTGGCCGGCATCTGTATATAAGCAGACTTTCTGGCTTTTTGCTCTCTCTGGATCCTGCCGCTGCTTCCTGTTGTCTCATCTCCTGTTCTTGGGACTTGAGCTGTCAGCTTATCTGCCGAACCTGGGATTCGTCAATCTGCACAGCCTGTGAGTGGGAGCCCTGCTCTCTGACCTGCTGATCTTGGGCTTGCCACCTTCTGCGGCTGTGTGACTTGGGAGAGGCGTCTACCCTGATCCACGGACTTGGGACATTCTAGTCTCTACAATCACGTGTGCTGTTTCCTTGATATAATCTCTCTCTATATATATTTATACACTTTACTGGTTTTGCTTCTCTAGACAACCCAGCCTAAGACATTTGATACCAGGAGTGGTTCTAGAGAAACAAAATTGTAAGGATGAGTTTTCTAAATTGGTTCTCAAGTCCAGTTAGTCATAAAGACTCTGCTTCCAGCAGTAAAGAGTTCACTGCTAGTCCATGGAGTGAGGTGGCGATACAAATACACAAAATATCACCACCGGCAGATCAGGTATCGGTGAAAGGTGAGGCTCAGGGTGAACACATGTGTGATATCTTTCTACAGCTTTGTCAGAATAAGAAGCATAAGGAAGCTGGTTGGTTTGTCCTGCTTTCACTAGACAAACTGATGAAGGAAAGAGATATGCTCAGGGCTTCAGAGTCAAGGCTCAAGTGCCGCATACATGACCTCAAGGCTTCCACTTGTGCTTTGAAAGAAAGCCTTATTTCTTGTAGTAACAGAGCTGAAATTGCTGAAAACCAAACCCAGAGTCTTATTGTAAGAGTGAATGAATTACAATGTCAGCTCAATTACAAACCTCGAGAGGTGTCTGAAGTTAAAGTAAGGGCATTGATTGGGAAGAGATGGGATCCTGAGACTTGGGATGGGGACATATGGGCAGATAATCAGGAAGCTGGGGACACTGAGCCTGTAAATGCCATTGAATCACTCCTGCCGGCAGAACCAGTCCCATCTGAAGAGATTACTTCATGTTTGTCTGCTAAACCACCCTGCCCAGAAAAACCATTAGCCCTTCCATTCCCATCTGAGGAGATTAGCCCTGGCCCAGCTGCCTCTAAAGAGCACTTGCCTGAGTCATTGCCTGGAGCATCACCTGAGGCAGATGCTTTAAACGATAATGATGAATGTTCTCAAAACAATTCCATACTACTGATTCTGGCTTCTAGACCTATAACTACGCTTAAGTCCCAGCGAGCCCCAAAAGGTGAAGAACAAAGTGTGACCCAGGAGGAGGTATGTTACACTCCAAAAGAACTACTTGAGTTTTCTAGTATGTACAAACAGAAACCTGGGGAATATGTGTGGGAATGGCTATTAAGGGTGTGGGATAATAGTACAAGAAACATAAAGATAGATCAGTCTGAGTTTATTGATATGGGTCCACTGAGCACAGACTGTTCCTTCAATGTTTCAGCTAGAGAAGTTAAGAAAGGATCTAGTTGTTTATTTGGTTGGGTTGCTGAAGCATGGATTATGAGGTGGCCGACACTAAATCAAGTTGAAGTACCAGACCTGCCTTGGTGTACTGTAGAAGAAGGTAACCAAAGGCTTAGGGAAATTGGCATGCTAGAGTGGATTTTTCAAGTTAGAGCCACAGACCCACACATGGAGTGTCCAGAGAGCACACTTTTTACCACAACTATGAGGAACAAATTTATGAAGGGAGCTCCAGCATCCTTGAAGACTGCTGTGATTGCTATTTTATGTAAGTCAGATTTGACAGTGGGAACTGCCCTAACTGAATTAAGACACCTAACTACAATGGGGCTGACTGGACCCCGTGGTAGTAGGGGCCAAATGGCTGCACTCGATCGACAAAGACAAGGTGGGCATGTTTACAGTAATGGACAAAGGAGTCAAAGCAGTAATCAGAATAGTCTGACTGGTATGGACTTATGGCTTTGCTTATTTAGTCATGGTGTCCCTAGGAGTGAAACAGATAGGAAATCTCCTAAATATTTACTTTATCTATACAAACGTATGAATTCTAGGTCAGGTGAACAGCAGTCTAACTCGAATCGCCAGAATAGAGAGTCACAGTCCCTGAATCAATTCCCAGATTTGAGTGAGTTTAAAGACCCACAACCCCTTGAATGAAGGGGAGGCCGGGTCCCCTTGAGGAAGGACTCCAATACACTGCCAAAAATTTTTGCTGTTAATCTTTATCCCAGCCTTCCCCAAAGGAACCTACAGCCTTTTACGAGAGTGACTGTTCATTAGGGAAAAGGAAATAATCAGACTTTTTGGGGATTACTGTATACTGGCTCTGAGCTGACACTAACTCCAGGAGACCCAAAACATCACTGTGGCCCACGAGTCAGAGTGGAGGCCTATGGAGGTCAGGTTATCAATGGAGTCTTGGCTCATGTCCATCTCACAGTCGGTCCAGTGGGTCCCCGAACCCATCCTGTAGTGATTTCCCCAGTTCCAGAATGCAAAATTGGAATAGATATACTTAGCAACTGGCAGAACCCCCACATTGGATCCCTGACGAATAGAGTAAGGGCTGTTATGGTAGGAAAAGCCAAGTGGAAGCCATTAGAACTATCCCTACCTAGGAAAATAGTAAACCAAAAGCAAT
>NW_004444180.1:61977-75333 GCF_000243295.1 Trichechus manatus latirostris
ATTACCTGCTCCCTCCCCTCCCCATTCTGCTCCAGGTCCCAGTCTGGTTTCAGAGATTGCTGCACTCCCTGGGCCAGAAGTAGGACCTATAGCATGCCCTTAGCCATTCTACCGACTTTAGTGAGGGAACCAATTAACAAACAGGGAAAAAATAATCTGTCAGCTCCCCTAAGCCAGAAACTCAGGGCAGGCACAATCCCTTTGCCTAGGCACAGGCACAAGGGGTCCACAGACTTTGAATGCCTTTCACCCCTGCAAAGACCTGTGTGGGCCCTTTCAACAGCATACGCCCTCATTAGCACAGTATACCACGGCATATACCTGAAGTCTATTTTCACCTGTATCTGCTATAAGGGGGAGTGGCAGATTTGTGACATTTGACACCACCCTGCCCATTAAGCAGAGTCCTCACCTACCCATATCAGGGGCCTGAGGACTGGCAGCTCCTCCACCCACTTCACTGACCAACCCATGACAGGGGTCCAAGAATAAGTAGTGACTCCCAGTCCTTACAGCCAACAGCAATGGGTGCCCATATTCTGGCTGCAAAACCCACCTACCTACACACTCTAGGGAACAGGACACACCTTCCACCCAGACATTCAGGGGCAGCAGTCAGACCCCTGCCTTGATCAGCACATGACCCCCTCCTGCAGCCAGATACCTGTGCCTACTCCAATCATACCTGTCCATCTATGACTGTAAGTGAGAGGTTGCACCATACATTCAATGACCGATGATCTGGACGCTTGAGCTGAATCCACACAAGGGAAGTAAACGGACTCTTGGGCTCACATACCTAGTAACAGATCTAACCACCTGGTGACAGCACGTTAGAGCTTCAACGACACCGATAATCAAAGTAGCTTATAAGACCAGCCTATTTGGGCATATCAAAACAAAACAAGAAGCTAGGACACAGTAAGCAAACATAACACAAATAAATATAATAACTTATTGATGGCTTGGAGACAACAGTCAATATTAAATCACATAAAGAGGCAGACCATGATGGCTCCAGCAAGCCACCAAAACAAAGAATCAAAAAACCTTCCAGAGGAAAATAACTTCTTGGAATTACTGGGGGTAGAATTCAAAAGACTAACATACAGAATTCTTCAAGAAATCAGGAAGGAGATCAGGCAAAACACAGAACAAGCCAAAGAACACACAGACAAAGCAATATAGGAACTTAAGAAGGTTATTCAAGAGCATAATGACAAAGTTAACAGGCTGAAAGAAGCCATAGAGACAGCAAACAGAAATCCAGAGGGTTAACAATAAAATTTCAGAATTAGACAACTCAGTAGAAAGTCACAGGAGCAGAATTGAGGCAATGGAAGTCTGAATTAGTGAGATGGAAGATAAAGCACTTGACACCAATTTATTTGAGGAAAAATCAGATAAAATAATTTTTTAAAATGAAGAAACCCTAAGAATCATGTAGGACTCTATCAAGAGGAATAACATACGAGTGACTGGAGTACCAGAACAGGGGGGATATCAGAGAATACAGAGAGAATTGTTGAAGATTTGTTGGCAGAAACTTCCCTGATATCATGAAAGATAAGAAGATATCTATCCAAGAAGCTCATCGAAACCCACAAAACATAAATCCCAAAAGAAAATCACCAAGACATATTATAATCAAACTTGCCAAAACCAAAAATAAAGAGAGAATTTTAAGAGTGGCTAGAGATAAACAAAAAGTCACCTACAAAGAAGTGTCAATAAGACTAAACTCTGACTACTCAGCAGAAACCATGCAGGCAAGAAGGCAATGGGATGACATATATAACCCTTGAAGGAAAAAAACTGCCAGCCGAGAATTATATATCCAGCAAAACTGTCTCCCAAATTTGATGGCAAAATTAGGACATTTCCAGACAAACAGAAGTTTAGGGAATTTGTAAAAACCAAACCAAAATTACAAGAAATACTAAAGGGAGTCCTCCAGTTAGAAAATCAATAATATCAGATAACAACCCAAGACTAGAACTCAAGACAGAGCAATCAGATATAGATCCAGATAGGGAAGTCACAAAAATAAATCAAAGCTAAAACACTGAAAATAGGGAAACAGAAATGTCAATATGTAAAAAATAATAATACTAAAACAAAAATGAGGGACTAAAAAATGTACAGTTCTTTCATACGGAGAGGAAATCAAGGTGATATAAAGAAATAAAAGATTGGTTTAAACTTAGAAAAATACGGGTAAATATTAAGGTAACCACAAAGGAAATTAACAAGCCTACACACCAAAATAAAAAACAAGAAAAACATTAAGACTCACCAAATACAAAATCGACAACAAGGAAAAAGATGAAAAAAAATACATGAAGAAAAATGACTCAGCACAGAAAATTAAGTGGAACAAAGAAACTGTCAATAACACACACAAAAAGAAATACATCAAAATGACAGCTCTACACTCATACCTATCAATAATTGTCCTGAATGTAAATGGACTAAATGCACCAACAAAGAGACAGAGAGTGGCAGAATGGATTAAAAAAAACACGATCCGTGTATATGCTGCCTATAAGAGACACACCTTAAAGACACAAAATCTCAAAGGACAGGAAAAAATATATCAAACAAACAACACTCAAAAAAGAGCAGGAATGGCAATATTAATCTCTGACAAAATAGACTTTAAAGCAAAATCCACCACAAAGGATAAGGAAGGACACTATATAATGATTAAAGGATCAATACACTAGAAGGATGTAACCATAATAAATATTTACGTACCCAATAACAGGGCTCCAAAATACATAAAACAAACTCTAACAGCACTGAAAAGAGAAATAGACAGCTCCACAATAGTAGCAGGAGACTTCACCACATGACTTCTGGTGAAGGACAGAACATCCAGAAAGAAGCTCGATAAAGACACAGAAGATCTAAATGCCACGATCAACTAATATGATCTCATACACACATACAGAACACTCCACCCAACAGCAGCCAAGTATACTTTCTTTTCCACAGCACATGGAATATTCTCCAGAATAGACCACATATTAGGCCATAAAGCAAGCCAAAACACTGAAATAATACAAAGCATCTTTTCTGACTATAAAACCACAAAAGTGGAAATCAACAACACAAAAAGCAAGGAAAAAATACCAAATACATGGCAACTTAACAGCGCCTTGTTTAAAAACCACTGGGTTATAGAAGTAATTAAGGATGGAATAAAGACATTCACAGAATCCAATGAGAATGAAAACACATCCTACCAGAACCTTTGGGACACAGCAAAAGCAGTGCTCAGAGGTCAATGTATAGCAATAAATGCACCCATCCAAAAAGAAAAGAGGGCCAAAATAAAAACATTAACCTTACAAATCAAACAAGTAGAAAGAGAGCAGCAAAAGAAGCCCTCGGGCGCCAGAAGAAAGGAAATAATGAAAATTAGAGCAGAATTAAATGAAATAGAGAATAGAAAAACAATGGAAAGTGTTAACAAGACCAAAGGCTGGTTCTGTGAAAAGATCAACAAAATCAATAAACCACTGGCCAAACTGACAAAAGGAAAACAAGAGGAAGCAAATAACCCAAATAAGAAATGAGATGGGTGATATCACAACAGGCCCAACTGAAATTAAAAGAATCATAACAGAATACTATGAAAAATTGCACTCCAAATTTGAAAACCTAGAGGAAATGGACAAATTTCTAGAAACACGCTACCTACCTAACACAAACAGAGGCAGAACAATAAAATAAACCTATAACAAAAGAAGAGACTGAAAAGGTAACTTCAAAAAAACTCCCAACAAAAAAAAAATCCCTGGCCCTGACAGCTTCAATGGAGAATTCTACCAAACTTTCAGAGAAAAGTTAACACCACGACTACTAAAGGTAGTTCAGAGCATAGAAAAAGATGGAATACTCCCAAACTCATTCTATGAAGCCAGCACAACCCTGATACCCAAACCAGGTAAAGACATCAAACCAAAAAAAAAAAAAAAATTACAGACCAATATCCCTCATGAACATGGATGCAAAAATCCTCAACAAAATTCCAGCCAATAGAATTCAACAACATATCAAAAAAATAATTCACCATGACCAAGTGGGATTCATACCAGCTACACAGGGATGGTTCGACATTAGAAAAACAATTGATGTAATCCATCACATAAATAAAACAAAAGACAAGAACCACATGATCTTATCAATTGATGCTGAAAAGGCATTTGACAAAGTCCAACACCTATTCATGACAAAAACTCTCAGCAAAATAGGAATAGGAGGGAAATTCTTTGACATAATAAAGAGCACTTATACAAAGCCAACAGCCAACATCATCCTAAATGGAGAGAGTCTGGAAGCATTCCCCTTAAGTGAGAACGAAAACCAGACAAGGATGTGCTTTATCACCACTCTTATTCAACATTGTCCTGGAGGTCCTGGCCAGAACAATTAGGCTAGAAAAATAAATAAAGGGCATCCAAATTGGTAAGGAAGAAGTAAAAGTATCCCTATTTGCACATGATATGACCTTATACACAGAAAACCCCAAGGAATCCACAGAACACTACCGGAACTAATAGGAGATTTCAGCAAAGTATCAAGATACAAGATAAACATACAAAAATTAGTTGGATTCCTCTACACCAACAAAAAGAACTTTGAAGAGGAAATCACCAAATCAATACCATTTACAATAGCCCCCAAAAAGATAAAATACTTAGGAATAAATCTAATCAGAAATGTAAAAGACCTATAAGAAGAAAACTACAAGACACTACTGCAAGAAACCAAAAGAGACTTACATAGGTGGAAACATAACCTTGCTCATGGATAGGAAGACTCAACATTGTGAAAATGTCAATTCTACCCAAAGTGATCTTCAGATACAATGCAATCCCAATCCAAATTCCAACAACATTTTTTAATGAGATGGAGAAACAAATCACCAACTTCATATGGAAAAGGAAGAGGCCTTGGATAAGTAAACCATTACTAAAGAAGAACAAAGTGGGAGGCCTCACACTACCTGATTTTAGAACTTATTATATGGCAGTCAAAACAGCCTGGTAGTGGTACAACAACAGATATAGACACCAATGGAACAGAACTGAGAATCCAGACATAAATTCATCCACCTATGAGCAGCTGATATAACGGACAGAAGAACTAGATGGTGTCTGGCTACCACCAATGAACGCCCTGACAGGGAACACAACAGACAGTCCCTGACAGTGCAGGAAAAAAGTAGGGTGTAGAACTCAAATTCTAGTAAAAAGACCAGACTTAACGGTCTAACTAAGACTGGAGGAACCCCAGACAACATGGCCCCTGGACTCTCTGTTAACCCAGAACTAAAAAAATTCCTGAAACCAACTCTTCAGACAAAGATTAGACCTGACTGTAAGAGATAAAATGATACTCGTGAACAGTGTTCTTCTTAGTTCAAGTAGATACATGAGATTAAATGGGCAGCTCCTATCTGGAGGTGAGATGAGAAGGCAGAAAGGGATAGGAGCTGGTTGAATGGATGTGGGAAATCTGAGGTGGAAAGGCGGAATGTGAGGTCACATTATAGGGACAGCTACTAGGGTCACATAACAATGCGTGTACAAATTTTTGTGTGAGAAAGTAATTTGAGATGTAAACTTTCACCTAAAGCACAATAAAAAAATTAATTGTAAAAAAAGAAAATGTTCTATATACTACTTTGGTGAGTAGCATCTGGGGTCCTAAAAGCTCAAGAAGGGCCATGTAAGATACATCTACTGGTCCTATCTTGTCCAGAGCAAAGGAGAATGAAAAAAACCGAAGACACAAGGAAAATGGACTAATGGACCACATGAACCACAGCCTCCACCAGCCTGAGCCCAGAAGGACTAGATGGTGCCTGGCTACCACCACCTACCTCTCTGACAGGGATCACAATAGAGGGCCCTGAACACAGCGAGAAAAATGTAGAACAAAATCCAAATTCACAAAAAAAGACCAGACTTACTGATCTGACAGAGACTATGGCCTCTGGACACCCTGCCAATTCAGAACTGAAGCCACTCCCAAAGTCCACCTTTCAGCCAAAGATCAGATAGGCCCATAAAACGAGATTAAATGGGCACATCAGCCCAGGGGCAAGGACAAGAAGGCAGGAGAGGACAGGAAAGCTGGTAATGGGGAACCTAAGGTCGAGAACAGGAGAGTGTTAACCTGTCGTGGGGTGGGCAACCAATGTCACAAAACGTGTATTAACTGTTTAATGCGAAGCTAGTTTGCTCTGTAAATCTTCATCCAAAGTACAATTTTCAAAAAAAAGTGATCTTAAGGACATATATCAATAAATGGAAGGGCTTGAAAATGAATAAACAGTTTGATTTTGCAAACCAAGAGTGAAAAAGGAAACCGAAATATCACATTAAAAATTAAGCGGACATTAATAGAATTTGAAATAAAGGACAAGCTTTAAGAATGAAAGGCAAAAAATAATATTTGACTGAGAATAACAAAATAAAACTATCTGGCGAAGCATCCCGGGGCCAGCGCCGCCCTGACAGCCAAGACGGATGGGTCGGGGGGCTGTCAAAAGAAACCGAGTTAATAATAACGTTAATAACAAAATTAATCTATTAGATGAGGTTTACTGGGCCAGAAGATTCCAAAGTCAGTAGCACCAAACCCCATGTGGAAAGGTACTCCGCCGAGTATCAGCAGTGAACGGCTTGTACTGACAAAATGAGGCAACAAAAGCAGCTTATTTCAGATTCGTTTATACAATTGACCGCTGAAACGCGGTCACGATTTCATCGGTCAGTGTGGGCGGCCCGATTTACAGGAAAGCTAGGCCTAAGTTTCGGGTAAAGGCACGGCTTAGGTGCCTCGTCCCCACTGTCAACAACACTTCATGCTGTTAACGGGGCGCAAAGTGGAGACGGGTCGGCGGAGGGCTCTAAGCAGGACAACGGGGGAGGCAGGGTCCACAGGCCGGAAGGCACGAAGCCCGGGAGGACCCGCCTCGGCGCCGCTTTAACCGGAAAATGACGCGGTTCCGGGAGCGTCAGCGGAGCGACCGGGCTCGGCACGTCTCACGGCGGCACCTGGGCACGGCAGGCGGTGCAGGCACTTTAACGTCCACAGGGATCCTCGGCCCGGGTGGGGAAGGGGCGCTGCAGAGAACACGAAGACCGGGTTTGAATAGGAAGACGGAAACTCACCCACCCACGTAGGGCCCCCGCTCTGGGCGCTTCTACTCTGCGTCGGCAGGAAGTGGCGCCGGCGGGGCGGGGCCTCGGACGGAGAGGGGCGGGGCCTCGGACGGAGAGGGGCGGGGCGGGGCGGGGCGTGAGCTTCCCTCCCCACTGCCGCGGCTTCGGTACCCTTTCTTCCCAGTCCCTAGGGAACTTGATTCTCCTCCTCCTTTTGGGACATTCCTAAGTCGTTGGAGTCCTGAGGACCAGAGCTGCTTCCTGCTTATTTTAAGTTAACTTTTGAAACAATTTAAGTAAAAGAGGAGCGTTATGACTAGGGGAAAGAGGAGAGTTGTGTAAGTCACACATTGGAAACTGAGATGTTTTCCTGCTACCAAGCGGAAAACTGGTCAAATAAAAAAGTTTTTTTTTTTGTTGCGAGCAGGTGGAGATCAGTGCCCTGTGAGTGAGGGGTTTGTGACTCAGCCTTCCAGGGCTGGGACTTCGGTTGAGGGTAGATGACCAGCTGCTCCTTGGAAACTGTATGGGGTTTGAAATTGACTCGAGGGCAACGGGTTTGGTTTTGGGTTTTGGAGTAGTCTGTATTGATGGAGTCATCTGATAATTTTAGTCACCAACCATTACTTTAAAAGAACAAACATTTCTGTTTGTATAGATATAAATTCCTTCCTCCTTTACATTTAATTTGTCGTTCTATTCAACGTTCTTGAAGTGAATTATAAATTAAAAACAGCAGCAGGACTGGAAGGAATCATTGGAATATTGCAGTAGTCTCAGGGTGAGTCTCAACCTTGGTCCCCTGCTTTGTTGCCCCCCTTTGTCCCCTAACTTGTTTCACTTCTACGTCCATCATGTGGGGTAACAGCCGTCAAGTTGATACCAACTCACAGCGACCCTGAAGGACAGAATAGAGCTGCCCCATAGTGTTCCCAAAGAGCGGTTGGTGGATTTGAACTGCCCACCTTTTGGTTAGCAGCCAAGCTCTTAACCACTATGCCACCAGAGCTCCACCAGGCAGAATACTAAGTTAAAAATATAGGCTGGCTCTACAGAAGAGGATATGGAATGAGGGATAACATTGCTGATGTCTGATGGATCTTGGCCAAAAACAGAGAATACCAGAAAGATGTTTACTTGTGTTTCAGTGATTACATGAAGTCATTTGACTGTGTGGATCATAACAAACTATGGATGACATTACAAAGAACAGGAATCCCAGGACACTCAATTGTGCTCATGTGGAACCTCTACATGGAACAAGAAGTGTCCATCAGAGCAGAACAAGGAAATACTTTGTGGTTTAAAAGAGGAAAAGGTGTGTGGCAGGGATGTATCCTTTCACCGTCCTTATTCAATCTGCATGCTGAACAACTAATCTGTGAAACTGAACTATATAAAGAGTGAGGCATCAGGTTTGGAGGAAGACTTATTAGCAACCTAAAATATGCAGGTGACACAACTTTACTTGCCAAAAATGAAGATGACTTGAAGCAGTTACTGATGAAGGTCAAAGACTACAGCCTTCATTATGGATTATGCCTGAATCTGATGAAATTAAAATACAACTGGATCAATAAACATCATAATGAATGGAGGAAAAATTGAAGGTCTCAGTGATTTCATTCTACTTGGATCAACAATCAACATTCATGGAAATAGCAGTCAAGAAATCAAATGATGTATATTGCATTATACTACATTATACTACAAAAGACCTCTTTAAAGTTTTAAAAAGCAGAAATGTCACCTTGATGACTATGGTGCCCTGCCCCAAGCCATAGTCTTTTCAATCACCTTGTCATACAAAACGTGGACATTGCAAAAGGAAGACAGAACAAAAACAGATGCATTTAAATCCTGGTGTTGACAAAGAATACCGAATATACCGTGGACTGAACAAATCAGTCTTAGAAGAGACACAACCAGAATGCTCCTTAGAAGCAAAGATGACAAGACTTTGGCTCACTTACTTTGGACATGTCATCAGGAAGGACTAATCTCTACAAAAGTACATCATGATTGGTAAAGTGACCCATTGCTATTGAGTCAATTCCAGTAAAGCAAAGGGTCAGCAAAAACGAGAAAATCCCTCAACGAGACAGAATGACACAATTGCGAATGAGCCCTAACATACCAACCATCATTAAGATGGCACAGGATCAGACAAGGTTTTGACCCGTTATACACAAGGTCGCCATGAGTCATCGCCAACCTGACAGCAACTGACAGCAACAACAAAAATGGCGTTCTTCATTTATATGCATATTTTTCTTTCTTATTGTGCTATTACTTGCATGTTTGTCCACAAAATGCTAGTGGGGGAATTTCTTGTCATATCAGAAAGTATTTTTTACCAGATGCCTTCCAGGAGGTAGAATCCTATATCCAGAGCATGCATCTTTGAAATTTTGATAAATATCCCCAAGCTGTCCTTCAAAAGGACATTGGTCCTTTACGCTCAGTACAAAGGGGTATAAGAGGGCTTCTTTTTTACACTGGTCTTAATAAGAGACAATATTTGACTATTTTTTAACTTTCCAAATAGATGAGCACACTAAAAAAAAGTCTCATCTCAATTGTGATTTACTTTCCCCTCGCACATTTGAGATGTTGTTGTTAGGTGCCCTCAAGTCGGTTCCAACTTAAAGCAACCCTATCTACAACAGAACACTGCCTGGTCCTGCACCATCCTCATAATCATTGTTATGCTTGATCCCATTGTTGCAGCCACTGTGTCAGTCCTTTTAATTGAGGGTCTTCCTCTTTTTCGATGACCTTCTACTTTAACAAGCATGATGTCCTTCTCCAAGGACTGATCCCTCCTGATAACATGTCCAAAGTATGTGAGATGTAGTCTCACCATCCTTGTTTCTAATGAGTATTCTGGCTGTACTTCTTCCAAGACAGATTTGTTTGTTCTTTTGGCAGACCATGGTATATTCAATATTCTTTGCCAACACCATAATCCAAAGTCAACAATTCTTCTTCGGTCTTCCTCATTCATTGTTCCACTTTTGCATGCACTTAAGGCGATTGAAAACATCGTGGCTTGGGTCAGGCGCACCTTAGTCCTCACAGTGAAATCTTTGCTTTTTAACACTTTGGAGAGGTCTTTTGCAGCAGATTTCCCCAGTGCAATGCGTCTTCTGATTTCTTGACTGCTGCTTCCATAGGTGTTGATTGTGTATCCAAGTAAAACGAAACCCTTGACAACTTCAATCTTTTCTCCATTTATCATGGTGTTGCTTATTGGTCCAGTTGTGAGGATTTTTGTTTCTTTATCTTAAACTGTAATCCATACTGAAGGCTGTCGTCTTTGATCTTCTTCAGTAAATGCTTCAAGTCCTCTTCACTTTCAGCAAGCAAGGTTGTGTCATCTGCATAATGCAGGCTATTAATGAGTCTTCCTCCAAACCTGATGCCCTGTTCTTCGTATAGTCCAGCTTCTTGGATTATTTGCTCAGCATATAGATTGAATAAGTATGGTGAAAGTATACAATGCTGATGCACACCTTTCCTGACTCTAAACCACAGAATACCTCCTTGTTCTGTTCGAACAACTGCCTCTTGATCTATGTACGGGTTCCTCATGAGCACAATTAAGCGTTCTGGAATTCCTATCCTTTGAAATGTTATCTATAATTTGCTATGATACACACAGTTGAATGCCTTTGCATAGTCAATAAAACACAAGTAAACGTCTTTTTGTTATTCTCTCCTTTCAGCCAGGATCCATCTGACATCAGCAATGATATCCCTGGTTCCATGTCCTCTTCTGAATCCACCTTGAATTTCTGGCAGTTCCCTGTTGATATACTGCTGCAGCTGCTTTTGAAGATCTTCAGCAAAATTTTACTCGTGTATGATATTGTTCACTAATTTCCACATTCAGTTAGATCACCTTTCTTGGGAATAGGCATAAATATGGATCTCTTCCAGTCAGTTGGCTAGGTAGCTGCCTTCCAAATTTCTTGGCATAGACGAGTGAGCACTTCCAGTGCTGCATCCGTTTGTTGAAACATCTCAGATGGTATTCCTTCAGTTCCTGGAGCCTTGTTTTTCACCAATGCCTTCAGTGAAGCTTGGTCCTCTTCCTTCAGTACCATTAGTTCCTAATCATATGCTACCTCCTGAAATGTTTGAACATCGACCAATTCCTTTTGGTATAGTGACTCTATGTATTCCTTCCATCTTCTTTTGATGCTTCCTGCATTGTTTAATATTTTTTTCTTTTTTGCTTTTGTTTCTCTCTCCTCTTTCTCTTCTTTCACCCACTCATTTAGCTCTGCACATCACATCCTCTCCTTTCCCTCCTACCTATCTGCACCATTTACTGTGCCCCTGAGTGGCACTGCCATGGTCCCCCAGACCCTGCCCTACACTGCTCCCCAGCCCCACCCCATTAACCCCAGTTTGTGCACCAAACTCTCCATCCCTTCCCCTCCACCCCCACCCCGGACCCATCTTCTGCACTATAGCTGAGTGACCAGCCCTGCCCACCTCGACAAGGTAGTGAAAAGTATCGTGCCCACAGGCAAGCAAGCAACAAAACACGCCCAGCCCGCCTGCCCAGACGTAACCAAATAAAACAAAAAAGCAGGATGAAACAATCAAATCTACAATCAATAAGCCAAGAAAATAATTCTTGAATGTCCTAAAGACAGCAGACAATATCAAAACATATTTTAAAAAAATAGGATATGATGGTTCCAGACAGTGACCAAAATAAAACACCGGATGATCTTCTGCTAGAAGAAAAGTCACTGCAACTACCTGATAGGGAAACGCTAACATTCAAGGTTCTCCAACAGATGAAGGAAAATGCAGACAAAAATAAGGAAAAAATATACAAAATCTTGGCAAAGACAGACAAAATCAGAGAAAACACAGACAAAGCAATGGAAGAATTCAGGAAAATAATACACGAGCAAACTGTCAAAATAAATAAACTAGAACAATCCAAAAGAGAAACAACAAGATTTCAGAAATGGACAGTGCAATAGAAGGTTTCAGGAGCAAATCTGAAACAATGGAAGACAGGATCAGTGAAACTGAAGACAAATCCTTGGATACCACTTTGTGGAAGAATCAAAGAAAAGAATTAAGAAACTCTCAGAATGATGTGGGATACAATTAAAAGCAAAAGTTTGCATGTAATCAGAGTTCCAGAACAGGGGGAAAAAATAGAAAACACAGAGAGGATCATTGAAGATTTGCTGACAGAAACTTCCCTAATATCATGAAAGACAAAAAGTCAACCATCCAAGAAGCTCAATGAACCCTATATAGGATATACCCCAAAGAAAAACACCAAGGCATATCATAATCACACTCACTAAAACCAAAGACAAAGAGCAGCTCGAGAAAAATGAAAAGTCACAGATAAAGGGGAAACAATAAGACTAAGCTCTGATTAACACAGCAGAAACCATGCAGGCAAGAAGGCAATGGGATGACATATATAAAGTCTTGAAAGAAAAAAACTACCAATCAAGAATAATATATCCTGCAAAACTCTTGATCAAATATAATGGCAAAATTAGGACATTTCCAGATAAACAGAAATTAAAGGAATATATAAAAACAAAATTTACAAGAATTCTTAAAGGGAGTCCTTCAGTTAGAGAACCAACCACGTCAGACAACAACCTGAATCTAGGACATAAGACAGCGTCAGCCAGATACCAACCTAGATAATGAACTCTCAAGGATAAAACAAAACTAAACAATTTACGACAGGGAACCAGAGAGGTCAATCTGTAAATGACAACAATGTCAGAAAATAAAAGAGGGAATAAATGGTGTAGATATAGACCTTTCAAATGGAGAGGAAATCAAGGTGATATCAAGTAATAAAAGACTGCTTTAAACTTAGGAAGATACAGGTAAATTTCAAGGTAACCACAAAGAAAGTTAACAAACCTATTCATTAAAATAAAGAAGAGAAACATAAAATCTCAGTAAAGACAAAATCTACAAAAACTAAAGAAATGTAAAAAAATCCACAAACAAAAGGAATTCAGCACAGAAGAGTAAGAGGAACAAAGAAAACATCAACACCACAAAAAAAGCACTACAAAATGACAGCAATCAATTCACGCCTATCAATAATCACACTGAATGTAAATGGCTTAAATGCACCCATAAAGAGACAGAGAGTGACAGAATGGAT
>NW_004444180.1:75789-77492 GCF_000243295.1 Trichechus manatus latirostris
TTGGGGTTTCTTTACTTTGAGGTGTAATCCATACTGAAGGCTGTGGTCTTTGATCTTCATCAGTAAGTGCTTCAAGTCCTCTTCACTTTCAGCAAGCAAAGTTGTGTCATCTGCATATTGCAAGTTGTCAGTGAGTCTTCCTCCAATCCTGATGCCGCATTCTTCTTCATGTAGTCCAGCTTCTCAGATTATTTGCTCAGCACACAGACTGAACAAGTATGGTGAAAGGATACAAATGTTGTTAGGTGCCCTCAAGTTGGTTCCAACTCATAGCGACACTATGTGCAAGAGAACAAAACACTGCCGGGTCCTGCGTGATCCTTATAATCCTTGCTATGTTTGAGTCCATTGTTGCAGCCACTGTGTCAATGCATCTCGTTGAGGGTGTTCCTCTTTTTTGCTGACCCTCTACTTTACCAAGCATGATATCCTTCTCCAGGGACTGATCCTTCCTGATAACATGTCCAAAGTACATGAGAGGAAGTCTCGCCATCCTCACTTCTTAGGAGTATTCTGGCTGTACTTCTTCCAAGACAGATTTGTTTATATAAAAAGTCCTAAAAAGTACAACATACAAGTAGAAAGCAGGCTAGTCATTGCCTTGGGCAGAGACGGGCACAGGTACTAACTGCAAAGGGGCAGGAGAGATCTTTTCGGTGGATAGAAATGTTCCAAAACAAGATTGTGGAAATACTTGTAGAATTCTCTAAGTGTACTAAAAATCACTGATTTGTACACGTACAACAGGTGAATTTTAAATTACACCTCAATAAAGGCGTAAAAAGTATTCATGGGCAAGACGCAGAGACAGAGCTCAACTGAGTCACTAACGCCTTTGATTACACGGCGCCATCAGCCCAAACTGCTGGACCCCACGCCAAGCCCTGGCCATTTTAAAATTTCACTCCAAAATTGGAGCAAGAAGATGGCACAAAAGCATACAGGAGTCAGTCTGCCTGGAACGCGTGCACCTAGTTTATTGGCCCTCCTTAAACTTTGCCAACTTTTGCATTCCAATCACTAGTGATTATCAATGCATCCCGATTGCATGTTCCATCAGTTTCAGACTGCAGAAGCTGGTAAAAAAATGTTCAATTTCACATCTAGAAAGAAACTCAACAAAGATACAGAAGACCTAAAGGCACAATCAGCCAACTTGACCTCATAGACATATATAGACCACTCCACCCAACAGCTGCAAAATACACATTCTTTTCCAACACACATGGAACGTTCTCCAGAATAGACCACATCTTAGGCCACAGAGCAACCCTCAACAAAATCCAAAACACTGAGATAATACAAAGTATCTTCTCTGACCACAACGCCATCAAGGTAGAAATTAATAAAGGAAGAGCAATTTACAAATATAATGCAATCCCAATCCAAATACCAATGACATTCTTTAAAAAGATGGAAAAACTAATCATTAACTTTATATAGAAAGGGAAGAAGCCCCGGATAAGTAAAACACTATCGAAGAAGAATAAAGCAGGAGGACTTGCACTACCTGACCTCAGAACCTACTATACAGCTACAGTAGTCAAAACAGCCTGGTACTGGTACAACGACAGACACATTGACCAATGGAACAGAATTGAGAACCCAGATGTAAATGCATCCACCTAATCTTTGACAAGGGCCCAAAGGCCATCAAATGGCGAACAGACAGTCTTTTTAACAAATGGTGCTGGCAAAAACTG
>NW_004444180.1:77592-100604 GCF_000243295.1 Trichechus manatus latirostris
AATCTTTGACAAGGGCCCAAAGGCCATCAAATGGCGAACAGACAGTCTTTTTAACAAATGGTGCTGGCAAAAACTGGATGTCCATCTGCAAAAAAATGAAACAGGACCCATACCTCACACCATATACAAAAACTAATTCGAAATGGATCAAAGACCTAAATATAAAGCCAAAAACTATAAAGTTCATAGAAGAAAAAATAGGATCAATGCTAGAGGCCCTAATACACAGAATTAACAGGATACAAACCATAACTAACAACACACAAACTCCAGAAGATAAGCTAAATAACTGGGATCTTCTAAAAATTAAACATTTATGCTCTTCAAAAGATTTCACCAAAAAAGTAAAAAGAGAACCTACAGACTGGGGAAAAAAAAAATTGGCCATTACAAGTCAGACGAAGTTCTAATCTCTAAAGTCTACAAGAAAATCCACACCTCTGCAACAAAAACACAAATAATCCAATTAAAAAATGGGCAAAGGAAATGAACAGACACTTCACCAAAGAAGACATTCAAGCAGCCAACAGACACATGAGGAAATGCTCGTGATCATTAGCCGTTAGAGAAATGCAAATCAAAACCACAATGAGATACCATCTCACCCAGCATTACTGGCGCAAATCAAAAAAACAGGAAATAACAAATGTTGGAGAGGCTGCAAGGAGATCAGAACTCTTATGCACTGCTGGTGAGAATGCAAAATAATACAACCATTTTGGAAAACGATATGGTGCTTCCTTAGAAAGCTAGAAATAGAAATACCATACGATCCATCCATCCCACTCCTAGGAATATATCCTAGAGAAATAAGAGCTGTGACACAAATAGACATATGCACACCCATGTTCATTGCAGCATTGTTCACAATAGCAAAACGATGGAAACAACCTAGATGCACATCAACAGATGAATGGATAAACAAACTGTGGTTCATACACACAATGGAGTATTACACAACAATAAAGAACAATGATGAAGCTGCAAAGCATCTCATAACATGGATGAAACTGGAGGACATTATGCTGAGTGAAATAAGTCAATCACAAAAGGACAAATATTGTATGAGACTGCTACTGTAAAAACTCATGAAAAGGTTTACATACAAAAAGAAATCATCTTGGATGGTTACGAGGGATGGAAGGGGTCGGGAGGAATACTAAATAGACAATAGATAAGTGGTAACTTTGGTGAAGGGTAAGACAGTACACAATACTAGGGAAGCCAGCACAACCTGTACAAGGAAAGGTCACGGAAGCTCCATAGACACATCCAAACTCCCTAAGGGACCAAACTGCTGGTCTGAGGGCTGTGGGGACCATGGTCTCGGGGAACATCTAGCTCAATTGGCATAATATAGCTTATAAAGAAAATGTTCTACATTCTACCTTGGTGAGTAGCGTCTGGGGTCTTAAAAGCCTCTGAACAGCCATCCAAGATACTCCACTGGTCTCACCCCTTCAAGAGCTAGGGAGAATCAAGAAAACAAGATACAAGGGAAAGATTAGTCCAGGACTAATGGACCACAACTACCATGATCTCCACCAGACTGAGTCCAGTACAGCTAGATGGTGCCCAGCTACCACTACTGACTGCTCTGACAGAGATCACAACAGAGGGTCCCAGACAGAGCTGGAGAAAAATTCTAACTCACAAAAAAAGACCAGACTTACTGGCCTGACAGAGACTGGAGAAACCCCAAGAGTATGGCCGCCGGACAACCTTTTAGTTCATTAATGAAGTCAGCCCGGAGGTTCACCCTTCAGCCAAAGATTAGACAGGCCCATAAAACAAAACGAGACTAACGGGCACAAGAGCCCAGGGACAAGGACTAGAAAACAGGAGGGGACAGGAAAGCTGGTGATAGGGAACCCAAGTTCGAGAAGGGAGAGTATTGACACGTTGTGGGGTTGTTAACCAATGTCATAAAACAATATGTGTACTAACTAATGAGAAACTATTTTTTCTGTAAACTTTCATCTAAAGTACAATAAAGAAATTTTTTTAAATGTTCAATTTCTTCATCAAATTGATCGAACATGCAATCAGGATGTATTGATAATTACTGGTGATTGGAATGCAAAAGTTGGAAACAAAGAAGAAGGATCGGTAATTGGAAAATACGGCCTTGGTTATAGAAGCAATGTCGGAGATCGCATGATAGAATTTTGCAAGACCAATGACTACTTCATTGCAAATATCTTTTTTCACCAACATAAATGGCGACTATACACACGGACCTCGCCAGATGGAATACACAGGCATCAAATCAACTACATCTGTGGAAAGAGATGATGGAAAAGCTCAATATCATCAGTCAGAACAAGGCCAGGGGCCAACTGCGGAGCAGACCATCAATTGCTCATATGCAAGTTCTAGTTGAAACTGAATAAAATTCGAACAAGTCCATGAGAGCCAAAGTACGACCTTGAGTATATCCCACCTGAATTTAGAGACAAGCTCAAGAATAGATTTGACGCCTTGAACATTAATGACCGAAGACCAGATGAGTTGTGGAAGGACATCATACATGAAGAAAGCAAGAGGTCATTAAAAAACAAAGGAAAGAAAGAAAAGACCAAAATGGATGTCAGAAGAGACTCTGAAACCTGCTCTTGAATGCTGAGTAGGTAAAGCAAAAGGAAGAAATGATGAAGTAAAAGAACTGAACAGAAGATTTCAAAGGGCAGCTTGAGAAGACAAAGTATTATAATGGCATGTGCAAAGAGCTGGAGAGAAAACTAAAAGGGAAGAACACGTTCCGCATTTCTCAAGCTGAAAGAACTGAAGAAACAATTCAAGCCTCGAGTTGCAATAGTGAAGGATTCCATGGGGAAAATATTAAACGATGCAGGAAGCATGAAAAGAAGATAGAAGGAACACACAGAATCATTATACCAAAAAGAATTGGTCAACATTCAACCATTTCAAGAGGTAGCGTATGATCAGGAACTGATGGTACTGAAGGAAGAAGTCCAAGCTGCACTGAAGGCATTGGTGAAAAACAAGGCTCCAGGAATTGACGGAATATCAGTTGAGATGTTTCAACAAACTGATGCAGCACTGGAAGTGCTCACTCGTCTATGCCAAGAAATTTGGAAGACAGCTACCTGGCCAACCGACTGGAATAGATCCATATTTATGCCTGTTCCCAAGAGAGGTGATCCAACCAAATGCGGAAATTATTGAACAATATTAATATCACAAGCAAGTAAAATTTTGCTGAAGATCATTCAAAAGCAGCTGCAGCAGTATATCGACAGGGAACTGCCAGAAATTCAGGCCAGATTCAGAAGAGGACGTGGAACCGGGGATATCATTGCTGATGTCAGATGGATCCTGGCTGAAAGCACGGAATACCAGAAAGATGTTCAACTGTGTTTTGTTGACTATGCAAAGGCATTCGACTGTGTGGATCATAACAAATTGTGGATAACGTTGCAAAGAATGGGAATTCCAGAACACTTAACTGTGCTCATGAGGAACCTGTACATAGATCAAGAGGCAGTTGTTCAGACAGAACAAGGGGATACTGTGTGGTTTAAATTCAGGAAAGGTGTGCATCAGGGTTGCATCCTTTCACCATACCTATTCAATCTGCATGCTGAGCAAATAATCCGAGAAGCTGGACTATGTGAAGAGAATGGGCCATCAAGGTTGGAGGAAGACTCATTAACAACCTGTTATGCAGATGACACACCTTGCTTGCTGAAAGTGAAGAGGACTTGAAGCACTTATGGATAATGATCAAAGACCACAGCCTTCAGTATGGATTACACCTCATCATAAAGAAGACAAAAATCCTCACAAGTGGACCAATGAGCAACATCTTGATAAACAGAGAAAAGATTGAAGTTGTCAAGGATTTCATTTTACTTGGATCTACAATCAACACCCATGGAAGCAGCAATCAAGAAAACAAAAGACGCATTGCATTGGGCAAATCTGCCGCAAAAGACCTATTTAAAGTGTTGAAAAGCAAAGATGTCACCTTGAAGACTAAGGTGGGCCTGACCCAAGCCATGGTATTTTCAATTGCATCATATGCGTTCGAAAGCTGGACAATGAATAAGGAAGACCGAAGAAGAACTGACATCTTTGAATTGTGTTATTGAAGAATATTGAATATACCATGGACTGCCAAAAGAACAAAAAAAACTGTCTTGGAAGAAGTACTACCAGAATGCTCCTTAGAAGCAAGGATGGCCAGACTACATCTCATGTACTTTGGACATGTTATCAGGAGGGACCAGCCCCTGGAGAAGGGCATCATGCTTGGTAAAGTAGAGGGTCAGCAAAGAAGAGGAAGACCCTCAACAAGAGGGATTGACACAGTGGCTGCAACAATGGGCTCAAGCATAACAACGATTGTGAGCATGGCACAGGACTGGGCATTGTTTCATTCTGGGGAGCCTAGGGTCCCTGTAAGTTGGAACTGACTCAACCGCACCTAACAACAACAAACTTTGCTTGGCCTGGTGGCAGGCAGGTCACAGGCCAGGCCAGAACAGGCCCAGCCTTCTCTCTCTCTTCAATGTCGTCATCTGCAGAGCCATCTATGAAAGATCACAGGCTGGGCATAGAGGCAGGGCTGAGAGGAGCCATGGGCGGGGCGGGGCGGGGCGGGGACAGAGCTGGGACAGGGTGCCGGCCGAGAAGAGAGGGGGCGTAGGCTGAGCCAGGCGTGGGGTTTCAGGGAAGCTTGTTCATCCAAATGCTGAGTGAGGGGCAAACAGAAGGAGAGAGCAAGGGCAGGAGGTGTGAGACACAAAACCAGGGTGCAAACCGACGGGCTGGAGCAGCGGTGGTAGATGTTTTGGGGACGCATGGTGGGGGGGCCTGGGTGTGGCGAGTGAGCTCAGGCTGCCCCTCAAAGACACCAGGGGACGGGGCAGACCAGAGGAGGGCTGGACAGGAGGCGCTAGCCAGACCCCCCCACCCCCCGCCCCGGCAGCCCTTCTTGGGGAGGGCTCGGGTCCATGCCCTAAGCCTTCTCCAGCCACGGGTGCTAACTCCTCAGAGACATTCAGCTCCCCTGGATGGGCAGCCACTCCCCCACTCGCTAGCGCCACCTCCCCCTGGCCTCTCTGCCAGGCCCATCCTCCTGGCCTGCCCTTCCAGCCTGGACATCTCTAAAATTTCGATATTTTGTTAATCGTGAATTGTTTTAATTTTTAGAGTACATTTCATTAAAGTGTCATTAATCCTGGCTACTGAGTTTCTTGGCACCCCTTAAATAACCCGGTCCTGGTGGGGAGGCGGGTGTGAGAAGACCGCCGGCCAGAGGAGGCCCAGCCTCTCCATCCCAGGGCCTCTCGGCTCTCCGCCTGTTTCCTCCCTCCCGATCGTTCTAACACTCAACCGACTCTTGAATACTGAGCTCATGCTTTACCTTTTGTTGTTCCCACCGTTCCCTTCCAAGCACGGGATGGTGCGCCGCACTTCAGTTTCATCTTCCAAAACCGTGGCTTAGAATCGCCGGACGCTGCACTTCAGCGACTCGGCGGACGGCCACGAGAGGGCGCGCGCACCGTCGGTTCTGCCCTCCCGGGCCCCGAGCGTGGGACCCGGGCGCCGCTCCCCAGGCGCGAGCGGGAGCTTTTCTTCCCGCGGGACCCACCGCCCCAGGGAGGGAGCCGCGGCCGCCTCGGTGTATTTAAAGTCACATTGTTGTGTGGCTGTGGAAGCTAAAAACAAGATGAAGTCACTTATGCCAAGCCCAGGAGAGCATGGCTGCTACTTGGTCTCACAGGGCAAACGTTAAAGAAAGTAACCTGAACCTTAGCGATAATAACTAGCTTGTTTCTTTAGGTTTATGTGTAACGAACCCGTTTAGAATAGCTCTGCATTCCAGACAAGCTGGCGTCAGCAAGCACTGACCCCTCATAACTGCTTCCTTTGTCTTCTTAGCCAAACACGATTCTGAGAAAGAAAGGATTTCAAGGGACATGAACCGCTTGGACTTCCCTGGCTTTCTTTGTTCCTCGGATTATAAACACCCCATACTGCCTCGTTCAAGGTGCAACACCTACTCCACGCTGCGCGTTATCCAATCAGCAAATTGTGTGATCAACTAAGAAATCTCTAGCATTGTTTTAACTTTGTCTCTATGCTTGGAAATTATTCAACAGTTGTAAATTTAACTTTTTATTCCCAAACCAGAATTTATTATCATTCGATTTACCTACCTTTAAACGAAACTAATCCATCAATAATGTTTCATAAATATACTTCTGGCTTATCTCATTGTAAATGGGCTCCCTTAAAAGAAAACATTATATAAAATCAATAAAATTAAATGTTAAGTATATAAATTAAATCATATTACATATAAAATTAATTTAAATTCAATAAAATAATATTAAGTATAATTAAATGAATTACTAAATAAAATTAAATACATTAAAAATGGAGAGGAAGAGGGTAAATGGTGGGGAGGCCTGAGGGCTGTGGGCCGTAGGAATCATCTGGAAGATTTCAGAACCACGGATGTCATGGCTTCCAGTGGTCTGGGCTGATGAAGCCCTGAAGCCCCTGAACCAGGACTAAAATATCTTCCCCAGGCGATGTTAATGAACAGCCCAAGAACCCCCGAATTAGATTTAGAAGTGCTGGGGAGCACAGAAAAAGGGGACGGTCACGGCAGCCACATGGGCTCAGCGCCCCAGGGGACCCCAGGGATCCTGAAACAGTCAAATCTGCCCACGGGGCCACATGGTTTGATCACAGATTACTTTGTTGCTCGTTAGTTTTCCTTCACTGTGGAGGTATGTGTATAAGTTGTTATCAGGCGCCCTCAAGTTGATTTCATCTCCTAGCAACCTAATGTGGCGCAACAGTTAAGCGCTTGGCTGCTAACTGAAAGGTCAGGGGTTTGAACCCACCAGCCGCTTTGCCGAAGAGAAGATCTAGTGATCTCCTCCTGTAAAGATTATACCCTAGAAAACCCTATGAGGCAGTTCTCCTCTGTCACATGGGGTCGCTGTGAGTCTGCATATAAGTAGGTCACATCATCTTTGAATTCTGTTTCATGTTAGTGAGGGGGCGGCGTCTGGGCAGTGAGGACTGCTGTAGAGAGGCACTCCTGCTGCGGGGCTCCACACTGGGGGCACAGAGGGAGGTCTGGGCGAGGTCAGGGTGATGAGCACGATGGGAGGGTAAGTCAGCATCCACTCTTCAAGGGTGAGCTGGCCGGGTCCAGGCGGATGCCATTGGCCACCAGGTGGCAGCAGGGGACAGGAGGAGCGGGCAGGAGCAGGCAGAGGGGCTCCAGCCACCCCAGTAATGGCAGCTCTTGGGGCTGCTTTGGTTTGGGGGAGCTGGGACTTTCAGCCTCCTGTCTTCATCATAAGCTGCACTGAGGCGTCTCCCAGCGTCTTAGACCTTAGACTGAAAAGGCCCTTATCCGTGCTGGCCACAGAGTGGCCCCTCCTCAGTTCCTGCTGTGACACAGTGTGTGTTGCGGGGGGGTGCTCCTGGCCTCTGGGGTCAGAACAGCTGGGCCCTACCACTGGCCCCCGATCCATGGCCTTTTATGCCCCGGATGTGGTGCCCGCTTCAAGCTCCTGCCCCTCAGCCCAGCGCCGACTCCGCAAGATCCCAATTGCTCCACAGCTCCATCGGACGTCTCCAGGCCGGGTCCCTGAGCTCAGAGACCTGTCAGCCCTACAAGACCCCAGAACCACGCCCTAGGCCCCAGCCCAAGTGTTGCCCAGACCCTGGAGCGGGGCTCCTACCTCCCACACTCACCAGCTCACTCCCACCCCTGATCCTTATGCCCACCACCACCGTCCTCAAGCCCTCCCACAATCTCACCCCAAGCTCATCTGCATCCTCTGACTACCACACAGGGGGTGCTGGGGGCCAGGGATGAGGACGTGCCCTTGGGCTGCCTCACTGGTCTCACCTGCAGGGCGGGGCGGGGCGGGGCGAGGTGGCCAGCCCACAGGGATGGGTGCCACCTGCTGAGGCATAAAACCCCAGGAACCGGCTTGAGGCAGCTGCACAGCCAAGGCCGCCTCGCACCATGAAGGGCAGCTACACCTTCCTGTTGGCGACCCTTGCCTTGCTCTGCGTCTGTGGTGAGTCTGTGCCACCATGGGCAGACACAGTGCTTCCAGCACATCCCATGTGTGGGGGAGGTGGGCTGGGAAGCTGAGATCTGGGCATCAGGCACCCTCCCAGGGACACTCGGTTTTCCACACTGCCCTGCTGTCCCATCACAAACCGAGCACTGACGCACCCTTGGCCTGGGCCTGGAGTCCCTGCCAGCACAGTCCCACCTGGTGCAACCCTAGACCCAGCCTCGACCAGCCCTGGCCCAGCACGGTCCCCACCTGGTGCAACCCTAGACCCAGCCTCGACCAGCCCTGGCCCATCCTGACCCTGGTCCTCCAGCCCCAGGTCAGACCACCAGGGTCAGGGGAGATTCCAGCTTCGACTTTCCTTCCCCAGTGGTTCCAGGGGACCAGGAGGGGAAAGGGGGTGGGATGAGGTCTGCAGACAGGTGAGGTGGGGGCATCATGGGGAGGGCATCATGGGGGGCATCATGTGTGAGGAAACGTGGGTGTTATGGGGAAGGTCTGGAGACCGCTGAGGTTGCAGCACCCAGGCCAGTCTGGGGTCCTGTCTTTGGCATCTCTCACCCCGTGACAGAACTGGCCAAAGGGGAAGACAGCAGCGAGCTTTTCATGGACTTCCTGCAAACACTGCTGGTGGGGTCTCTGGAGGATCTCTACGAGGGGCCCCTGGGCAAGTACAAGGTTAATGCAGATGCCAAGTGGGCGCTGGCGGAGCTCAAGTCCTGTATCGACGGCCTGCAGCCCATGCACAAGGCAGAGCTGGTCAAACTGCTGGTGAGGCTGGGGGCCCGACACCCATCCCCTGAGGGCCTCCACAAACCCCCAGACCTCGACCTGCCCCGGCCAGCGGAGGAGGGCATGCTAGACCTCACTGCCCCACGGGGCATCCTTCAGCCTGTCAGGCCCCCAGACCTGCTCCTCTCGCAGCCGAGGGCCCCCACCCCCACCCCATGCACACACTCGTGCACAGACACACACACACACACACAACAGACACTTGTACACACACGTACACACACCACCTCCCCAGCTGGCTGGCAGGGGACTGGCCACAAAGTGCTGGAGCCCATGTTCCCCTGGCATGGCTCTGTTACTGGTCACCAAGCAAGGAAGCCCTGGGGTCTTGGCCCACACGCCTTCCTTGCAGGTACGAGTGCTGGGCAGTGAAGATGGCCCCTGAGTGGACCCCCGACAGCCCCGAGCAGCCACGGCCACGCAGCCCTGCCCCCCTTCCCTCGTGAAATCTATCCTCAAGTTGCTGCATCAATAAAGCCTCCCACAGCTCAGGCTCTGGCTCCGTCTCTTCTACTCAGGGATCCCCCACGTGAGCAGACTTACACACAGAAGGTCACATGCTTGGGGTGCACAGAGGGATGGGCGGTGGGCAGGTCAGCAAGGCCACCACTGGGGGCAGGAGCAGGGTGCACATCTGCAGATGAGCCATGCCTCACCTGCCCGTGAGTGACTCCGCCAGCTGTTGCTCCAGACGAGAGCACAGTAAGTTCACACAGTGACCAGGTCCGCAGCGGGGTTAGGAGCAAGCCACTATCCAAAGCCGCAAAGAGAGTCTGCCGAGAGCCAGGGACAAGGAGGACCTCTGAGGAGCCCATCGGCTGGTCGGGGGAGGGGCACAAGGTTGAAAAGGGGCCCAGCCCTGGGCAGGACATCGGCCCTTGCCTGATCAGCACCTCCCACCTGCTCCTGCCCCTTAACAAGTAGCTCAGACCCTGGTCCTGATCAGGACCCAGTTTCTCTGACAGAGAGCGTCCCCTGGAGGAGGGGCTGAGGCCTCCACGCTCTGGGTGCTGCACTCACTGTCCTTTTCCAGCCCCCTTTCCTGATCACCACAGAGGAGCCAGAAAGGGCCTGGAGGGGGGAGGTGGCCCCTCAGCCATTGTCCTGTCACAGAGACAAGGATCTAGAACCTGCGCCCAAAGAGCACATTCTAGAGCTCGGGCGGCCCTTCCCAGTTCTCACAGCTTGGAGAAAAAGAAAAAGAAAAAGAAAAGCCCTTCCCTCCATGCTCCTGGTGTGGGCACCGAGACCAGCGGTCAGGAACCCCACTGAGCAGCTCGGTCCCTAGGTTGGTCTGTACCGACAGGTGAGGCCCCTGCTGCTCTGCAGCCCCTCCCACCCCCAGGAGCCCCTACCTTAGCCCCCTGGAGCTCCCGGAGGGGCGTAAGCAACCCCTCTGGGGCTTCTCATCTCTGCCTCACCGTTGCAAGGAACAAGTCCTACTGCTCCCCAACTCCGGCTGGCAGGTAGAGCAGGGTGGGGGCGGGGAAGGAGCCGGCAGGCACCAAGTGAGCTGCTGCCTCTCCTTGGACAGAGCCGGCCATGGTGGAGGAGGTGTGGGTGGGCACCTGGAGGCCCCACCGCCCCCGGGGGCCCATCATGGCCCTCTACAGCAGCCCAGGACCCAAGTACCTGATCCCACCAACCACGGGTAGGAGCCTGCGGGCCAGGAGGGGGCCAGTGAGAAGTGGGGGTGGGGGGGAGTGCTGGGAACAGCTGGAGGGACAAGCAGCGGGGGCAAGAGACAGCCAGGGAGGAGGGACAGCCCAGGGAGGAGAGGTGAGGGATGGGGAGGGCAGGGAGTGGAGGATACCTCCCAGCTCTGGGCTGAGGGCTGCCCTCTCCCCCAGGCTTCGTGAAGCACACCCCCACCAAGTTGCGTGCACCAGCCTACAGCTTCCGGGGGGCCCCCCTGCTCCTGGCAGAGAACTGCTCCCCGGGACCCCGCTACAGCGTGAACCCCAAGATACTGAGGACGGGCAAGGACCTCGGCCCCGCCTACTCCATCCTAGGGCGCTACCACACCAAGACCACACTGACCCCAGGCCCCGGTGAGCCTGGCAGGATCGGGCCCAGCCTCAGCCTGTCCCAACAGACGGGGACAGCACCGCGCCTGGGGCCTATGAGACACCTGGGGCCTCCTTCCCCACCCATTCAGGCCCCCTCTACTTCCTCAGATCACCGCTCCGCCCTCTGCCCTGAGTCCATGCCCATCACTGCCGCACTGGGCCTGGAAGCCCGCCTGACATGTCGGGCGTCCACTCCCCGTTGGCCAGGGCCCAGCACACCTGATGCCCACGCTTCCCCCAGGCGATTACTTCCCAGAGAAATCCACCAAGTATGTGTTCGACTCGGCGCCCAGCCACTCCATCTCAGCCCGGACCAGGACATTCAGGGTGGACAGCACCCCAGGTGCACGGCAGCCGCGCGTCCACTGCCGACAGGGACCGCTGGTCTTCATGGGGGCGGTCAGGGAGGGACCTGCGGAGATGGGGCGGGGAGGTTGCTGGTCTGAGGTGGCGTCCTAGGGAGGGACCGGCGGGGGGAGGGCTGTGGCCCAAGGCTGGTGCCAAGGGCTGAGGGTTGCCCTGTTACCAGGTCCCGCGGCGTATGCGCTGCCCATGGTGATGGGGCCGCACACGGTGGGCAAGACATCCCAGCCCTCCTTCTCCATCAAGGGCCGAAGCAAGCTGGGCAGCTTCAGTGATGATCTGCACAAGGCAAGTGTCATGGGGGAGGGGGTTATGATTAGGGCTAGCACTGCCCCTCCCCCCACTGTCTGGCCCTCCCCACAGCCAGAAACCCTGAGGGTGGGTTGGGGGTCTCTCTGGGCCCCCACCAAAGCCATCCACCGCCTCAGGCCCCCAGGACACCGCAGCACCCCTCAGATTTCTAGGCTCCCTTGGACTCCCTTGTTCCCCTCAGCCCCTCACCCTCCCAGTGCCCACCATGTGCTGGCACCAGCTCTAGCTGGGGGTCTGCAGTAAGCAAAGCCCCTGCCCTGCTGAAGGCTCTGTCTGTGAGGAGGGGGCAGCAGGCAGACCACAGGCAGAGGGACCCAGAGAGGTGGGCAGTGACCACTAGAGTGCTACTTGGGGACAGGGTGGCCCTGGGGACAGGGCGGCACCGTGAGGAGGAAGAAGTGAGAAGAGGAGAAAAGTACGGCCCCACAAGGCAAGGGCAGGAGTGACAAGATGTGGGGCGAGGGTCCCTGAGGAGGGGGCATATCCAGTGCAGTGCCCTGGCTCCAGGGGTGGAACAATTTCAGGGTGGGCACACTCTGGGGTCAGTGCCACAGGAAGGTGAGAGGGGAGGTGCGTGTTACACACAGGGAAGGCCACGAGCAGTTGGGTGATGTTGGAGACCCCCGCCTCCCCGGGAGGGGGGACGCCTGGCACTGGTGCCAGCCTGCAAGGGCGTCTCAGAGGCCAGGGTCCGACACCCACGGTCGGAGCTGCCCCTTCCTGCCCAGCCTGGTCTGAGCTGCCCTCCCCCCCAGACCCCAGGTCCTGCTGCCTACCGCCAGACTGACGTGCAGCTGACCAAGCTGAAGGCCCCGCAGTATACCATGGCCGCCCGTGTGGTGCCCCCAGGGGACAAGACCCTCAAGCCAGGACCAGGAGCCCACAGCCCAGAGAAGGTCTGAGAGGAACATAGCACAGAGGCCGCAGGGGCAGGGGACACAGTCACTGCCAAAGGGGACAGAAACAGTCACAGCTGAAAGTGGATAGGGGCAGAGTCACGGCCCAGAGGGGACAGAGGCAGGGTCACAGCCCAGAAGGGACAGGGTCACGGCCCAGAGGGGACAGGGGCAGGGTCACAGCCCAGAGGGGGCAGGGGCAGGGCCCAGAGGGGGCAGGGGCAGGGTCCAGAGGGGACAGGGGCAGGGTCACAGCCCAGAGAGGGCAGGGTCACGGCCCAGAGCCAGTGGGGATAGGGGACAGCGTCATGGGCCAGAGGGGTCCCAGGAGACCTAGGTCAAGCCTGAAGCAGGCTTTGTTCCCCATGGCTCAGTGCCCTGGGCAGCAGGGAGCCTCTGAGAGGATGAGATGAGGGGCAGCGAAGGGGTTTAAGGGGCCCTCAGGCCCTATGTGTGTCCAGCCCCAGCCCAAGGCTGCCCTCCCACCAGTGGGTCGCCCTACGTGGCCGGGAGCTGGTGTGAGCGGACTCTGAGTGCTCACTGCCCGCCAGGCTCTGTCCAACCCAGGATGCAGGGTGAGGGCTCAGGAGGGTCAGTGTGGGCAGTGCGGGGGCTCCTCTCATGGACCTGCCCCCAGGTGACGTTGACCAGGCCCTGTGCACCTGTGGTCACCTTCGGCATCAAGCACTCCGACTACATGACGCCCCTGGTGGTGGATGTGGAGTAGCTGCCCCTGCAGCCTCGGCTTCATCATGTTCCCTCAACAACAAATTCGCCTGCTGCTGCCGGGGCCCCTTCCCTGCCAGGCTGTGGCCACCAGGCCTGGGGGCCGAGAGCGTGGACAGTCGTGACCAGTCACTATTTTTTCTATACTACTTCTTCCATTTGCTAATCTTGTTTCCTGCTGTGCCCAGATATTTAATAAATCACTGATTCCATTAGAGATGGGTTTGTCTTGGGGGTGGGCGAGGCCAGGCTTTTCCAGAAGGGCCACCACGGGGTCTGAGAAGAGAGTGGTCTGAGCCGGGGCCTCAGGCACTCACCATCCTTCTGTGTGCTGGACCCCACCTCTCTTCCAGAGACGGCTGAACCTGCACGTTCCCCCTACCATGGGCCCTCTCACGGGTGACTGACCCTGCTCCCACTGACAGTCAGGGTCTTGGTCCCTCCCCTTGAATCTAAACTGGAGCCTGTGCTCACCCCAGCGGGGGGACGGAGGCGAGGTCATAGCAAAGAGGCGGCTCTGCCTGGACCTTTCTGTCCGTCTCTGTATCTGTCTCTCTGTCTCCGCTTGCCCGTGGAGCAGCTGCCATGTTGTGAGGAAGCGCAGCGCATGGTGAGGCTGCATGCAGCGTCCTGGGGGCATCAGCCCAGCTGGGCCCCCAGTTCACCAGCACTGACCTTCAGGTGGTTGCAGCTCCAGGCTTTCCATCTCCAGCTGAGGCTGCAGACAGCAGACAGCAGGCAGCCACACCACTTCGGCCTGTCTGAAATCCTGACCACGGAATCCCTGAGATGTAATAAAAGATCACTGCTGTTTTAAGAGACTAAGTGTCTTCGTCATCCAGTGCTGCTATAACAGAAATGCCACAAGTAGATGGCTTTAACAGAGAGAAATTTATTCTCTCACAGTCCAGTGGGCTACAAGACCGAATTCAGGGCACTGGCTCCAGGGGAAGGCTTTCTCTCTCTGTTGGCTCTGGATGAAGGTCTTTGTCATCAGTCTTCTCTTGGTCTGGGAGCATCTCAGCGAAGGAACCTCAGGTCCAAAAGATGCACTCTGCTCCTGGCACTGCTTTCTTGGTGGTATGAGGTCCTCATGTCTCTCTGCTTGCTTCTCTCTTTTATATCTCAAAAGAGATTGGCTTAAGACACTATCCAATCTTGTAGATCTCATCAATATAACTGCCACTAATGCACTTCATTAACATCATAGTGATAGGATTTACAACACATAGGGAAATCACATTGGATGATAAAATGGTAGACAATCATACAATACTGAAAACAATCATGACCTAGCCAAGTTGACAGACATTTTGGGAGGACACAATTCAACCCATGACACTAAGGCTCCGGGGATCTGTCACATAGCAGTGGTGGCACAGGACAAGGAGGAGGTGAGCAGGGAAGGTGGCCCCAGGCTGAGTCTGGCAGGGGGGTCTCTAGATGGACCAGCACAGGGTGGAGACCAAGCATGTGAGACCAAGGAACCGGGCCAGGTGTGTGGCAGGTGGGGCCACCCAGGTGGCGGCCAGGGGCCAGGCCCAGAGTCTGAACTTGGCCTCCAAGCCTGGGGGGAGGGGTTGGGGAAGTGACGAGGACCTCAGCAGCAGCACCGTCAGGCACACCTGTGGGGCTGTGCCCTGCAGGTGTGTAGGGCCACGACAGTGTCAGGCTGCATGTCACAGGGACCCACTTAAGCCTCTCAGTATTAGAGGGGCTGCTACCTCAGCGTTTGAATGAAGAAGCAGTGGAAGCCAGGTCGTGAGCTGTTTCAACTGCCCTGTACACGCCCCAGAGATCAGGGGAGACACAGCTCTGGAGGAGGGATGATGATCCATGGAGAAGGGGCAAGGAAGAGGCGCCTCAGCCAGTCTGTGGTCCTAGTCTGTGGAAAAAAAAAAAAAAAAAAGACTGCACGGTTGCTTTGCTCTTGTTGTTGAGAACATACCGAGCAAAACATACACCAACCTGTCCCTACATGTACCATGTAGGGACACTGATGACACTCTTCTGAGTTGTACAAACATTCTCGCCCTCATTTTCTGAGTTGTTCCTCCGCCATTCACATAAACTCACTGCCCCCTAAGGTTCCCATCTAATCTTTTGAGTTGCTGTTGTCAATTTGATCCCATACAGATAGTTCTTAAAAGAGCACAATGCTCAAGGCAGACATTTTTTTTCTAGTTAAGCTAAACTACCGTTTGGTTTTAAGAAGACCTCAGGGGATATTTTTGGTTTAAGGTTTAAAGATCATCTCAGGGCAATACTTTCAGGGGTTCACCCAACCTTCATGGTTCCGGGAAGTCTACAGTCCATGAGAATTTGTTGCGTTTCAACCCTTCTGATTGGGATTCTTCTATGGGATCTTTGATCAAAATGTCCAGGAATGGTAGCCAGGCACCATCCAGTTCTTCTGCTCTCTTGCAAAAGAGGCAGCTGTTCATGGAGGCAATTAGCCACACATTCCATATCCTCCTCCTATTCCCGATTCTCCTTCTTCCTCTGTTGCTCCAGGCGAAAAGAGAACAATCGTGCCTTGGATGGCTGCCTGCAAGCTTTCAAGACCCCAAGCATTATGCAATGAACTAGGAGGTAGAACGGAAGCACTAAACATGTTATTAGGCTAGGATGTCCCACGAAACCACGACCCTAAACTTCCAAACCAAGGAACTAAATCCCATGAGGTACTTGGTTATACTTAAGGAGCCTCAGCAGCTACCTTTTTTTTTTTTTTTGTCGTTTTTGTATATATATCACACAACTTTTGTCAATTCAACTTTTTACAAGTGTACAACTTATTGACAGCACTTACAATTGGCTGTGTAACCCTACCCTTAATCAATGCAATATTTCCATCACCATTAAACTCTCCTTTCTCCACCCCTGCCTCCCACCCCTGGTAACCACTAATAAACTTTGTTCTCTATACATTTGCCTTTTCTTGTCTTTTAATGAAAGTGACATCATACAATGTTTGTCCTTTTGTGATTGACTTATTTCACTCATCATGTCTTCCAGCTCCATCTATATTGTAGCAGGTATCAAGATTTCATTTCTCCTACTGGCTGAGTAGTATTCCATTGTATGTACGTACCACATCTTGTTTATTCATTCATCTGTTAATGGGCATTCAGTTTCCACATTTTGGCTATTGTGAATAGTCCTGCAATGAACACTGGTGTACAAGTCTCTATTTGAGTGTCTACTTTCAAGTCTTTTGGGTATATACCTAAGAGTGGAATGGCTGGGTCACATGGTAGTTCTATTTTTAGTTTTCTGAGGAACCCCTACCCTATTTTCCTAAATGGCTGTACCATTTTGCATTCCCACTAGCAATGGGTAAGTGTTCCAATGTCCCCACATTCTTGCCATTTGTTATTTTCTGTGTTTTTAATCTTAGCCATCCTTGTTGCTGTGCTTGTTAGGTGGCGTCGAGTCAGCTGCAATTCGTAGTGACCCCATGCAAAACAGAATGAAACACGGCCCAGTCCTGCACCAACCCCACGATCGTTGTTGTGCTTGAGCCCATTGTTGCAGCCACTGTGTCAATCCATCTCCTTGAGGGTCTTCCTCTTCTTTGATGACTGTCTACCAAGCATGATGTCCTTCTCCAGGGATTGATCCCTCCTGACAACATGTCCAAAGTATGTGAGATGTAGTCTCACCATCCTTGCTTCTAAGGAGCATTCTGGTTGTACTTCTTCCAAGATGGATTTGTTTATTCTTTTGGCCTAGTGTGAGTTAAGTGGTATCTCACTGTGGTTTTGATTTGCATCTTTCTGATGGCTAATGATGCTGAACTTCTTTTCATGTGTTTGGTGGCCGTTTGAATATCCTCTTTGGTGAAACGTCTATTCAAGACCTTTGCCCATTTATGATTGGGTTGTTTGTCTTTTTGTTAGGTTGTCAAAGTTATATATATATCAAAGATATTCTCCCAGTTGGTAGCTTGTCTTTTCACTTTTTTGGTAAAATCTGTTGATGAACAAAAGTTAATCTTTATGAAACCCGTTGCTGCTGAGTCCATTTCGACTCATAGCGACCCTACAGTACAGAGTAGAACTGCCCCATAGGGTTTCCAAGGAGCAGCTGGTGGATTCAAACTGTTGACCTTTTGGTTAGCAGCCAAGCTCTTTTGCCTTTTGCTGTTAGTGCTTTTATTATATTAGATCATCCATTGTTAAAAACTAGGCCTGACAGCATTACCCCTGCTTTTTCTTCTAAGAGTTTTATGATTTTTGTTTGCACATTTAGTTCCAAAATCCGCTTTGAATTTGTTTTTTGTGTATGGTGTGAGGCATAGATCTTGTTTCATTTTTCTGCATGTGGAAATCCAATTTTCCCAGCACTATTTATTGAAGAGACTCTTCCTTCCCTATTGCATGGATTTAGCACCCCTGTCAAACATCAGTTGACCGCAGATGTGCGGATTTCTGAGCTGTCAGTCTATTCCATCGGTCTGTGTCCACTGTTACACCAGCACCCGGCTGTTTTGACTACCGCAGCTGTGTGGCATTGTTGTTGTTAGGTGCCGTCAAGTCGATTCTGACTCATCGCGACCCCGTGCACCACAGCACGAAACACTGCCCGGTCCTGCGCCAGGCTCACAATTGTTGTCATGCTTGAGTCCATTGTTGCAGCCACTGTGTCAATCCATCTCCTTGAGGGTCTTCCTCTTTTTCGCTGACCCTGTACTTTACCAACCATGATGTCCTTCTCCAGGAACTGATCCCTCCTGTCAAAATGTCCAAAGTATGTAAGACGTAGTCTTGCCATCCTTCCTTCTAAGGAGCATTCTGGTTGTATTTCTTCCAAGACAGATTTGTTTGTTCTTTTGGCAGTCCACGGTATATTCAATATTCTTCGCCAACACCACAATTCAAAGGCGTCAATTCTTCCTCGGTCTTCCTTAGTCATTTGTCCAGCTTTCGCGTGCACATGATGCGATTCAAACTACCATGCCTTGGGTCAGGCACACCTTAGTCTTCAAGGTGACATGAATAGCAGCAGAACAGCAGCTGTGTAGTATGCTTTAAAATCAGAAAGTGTGAGTCCTCCTACTTTGTTCTTCTCTTTCAACATTGCTTGAGCTATTCGGGGCCTCTTGCCATTCCATATAAAGTTGAGGACTGGTTTTTCTATGTCCGTAAAGGCTGTTGGAATTTTGATTGGGATTGAGCTTAATCTATATATCACTTTGGGTAGTACTGACATCTTAACAATATTGTCTTCCACTCAATAAACATGGAACATCTTTCCATTTATTTAAATCTTTTTTAGTCTCTTTCAGCAGATTTTTATAATTTTCATTGTATAAGTCCTTCACATCCCTTGGGTACATTTATTCCTAAATATTTTATTCTTTTAGATAGTATTGTAAATGGAATTGTTTCCCTAATTTCCCTTTTGGATTTCTTATTGCTGGTGTATAGAAACCGAACTGATTTTTGTTTGTTGACTTTGTACCTTGCAACTTGGCTAAATTCCTCTATTAGCTCTAGATGTTTTTCTTGTGAACTCTTTGGGATTTTCTATATGTAGGATATCATCTGCGAATAAATTTTACTTCTTCTTTTCCAATCTGAATACCTTTTATTTCTTTTTCTTATCTTATTGCTCTGGCTAGGATTTCTAATATTGAACAGAAATGGTGAGGGCAGGCACCCTTGTCTTGTTCCTGATTTCAAAGGGAAAGCTCTCAGTCTTTCTCCGTTAAGTATAATGTTGGCTGTTGGCTTTTCCTATATGCCCTGAATCATGCTGAGGAATTTCTCTTCTATTCCAATCTTCTTTAGGTCTTTCATCAAGAAAGGATGTTGGATTTTATAAAATGTTTTTTCTGCATTCATAGAGATGATCATATGGTTCCTTTCCTTTGTTCTACTGATGTGGTATATTATGTTGATTTTCTAATGTTGAACCATTCCTGCATTCCTGCAATAAATCCCACTTGATCACGGTCTATGACTCTTTCAGTATGCTGTTGAATTCTGTTCACTACTATTTTGTTGAGGATTTTTGCATCTATATTCATAAGAGTTACTGGCCTGTAGTTTTTCTTGTGATGTCTTTGGTTTTGGTAGCAGGATTATGTTTGCTTCATAGAATGAATTAGAGACTATTCTCTCCTTCTCTATCTTCTGGAAGCGTTTAAACATTATTGGTGTTAATTTTTTTCTAAATATTTGGTAGAATTCCCCACTGATATCATCTGGTCCAGGACTTTTTGGGGGGGGGGGCGGGGTTTGATTACAGATTCAATCTCTTCACTTGTTATGGGTCTGTTGAGACTTTCTATTTCAAGTCAGTTTGGGTAGTGTCATGGATTGAACTGTGTCCCCCAAAAATATGTCCATTTGGCTGGGTCATGATTCTCAGTATCGTGTGATTGTGTACCATTCTGTAATCTGATGTGATTTCCTTATGTGTTGTAAACTCACTCACTATGATGCAATAAGATGGATTAGCAGCAGTTATACTGATGAAGTCTACAAGATCAGATAGTGTCTTAAGCCAATCTCTTTTGAGATATAAAAGAGAGAAGTGAGCAGACACAAAGGAACTTCATACCACCAAGAAAGCAGTGCCAGGAGCAGAATATCTCCTTTGGACCTGAGGCTCCTGTGCAGAGAAGCTCCCAGACCAAGGGAAGATAGATGACACGGACCTTCCTCCAGAGCCAACGGAGAAAGTGTTCCCTTAGAGCTGACGCCCTGAATTTGGACTTGCAGCCTACTGGACTGTGAGAGAATAAACTCTTTGTTAAAGCCATCCACTTGTGGTATTTCTGTTATAGCAGCACTAGATGACTAAGACAGGCTGTGTGCTTCTAAGAATTTGTCCATTTCATCTAGGTTATCCAGGCGGTTAACTATGTGGTTGCTTCTCATGAAGCTGTTTATTCCAAGTTTTTACTGCTAAACTGTCTTCTCCTGGACGAATAATGAGGCAGAGCCTAGTGGTTGGTTCTCACTTGGCACAAAATGGGCAACTCCAAGCATTCTGTTGGCCCTAAGCCCCACACATGCTTAGGGTCCGGTGCCAAGTGTGTGAGGGCTGAGCAGGGAAGGGTCAGAACACGCTTGGAGGTTCTGTTCCAACACGTGGCTACAAGGCCAGTATCATCCCCTCCCTGGAGTCTACCCTAACACAACAAGGAGGAAACTGGAAAGGAAACCCAGACCCCAAAACAGGTGGGAGGCTGCAAGGAGATATGGAGGCACAGGGGACAGTGGCAGCAGCAATGAAAGCTCTTAGAGTGGGGGTAGGGCACCCCGAATGCAAACAGTCTCCTGGTTTACACCAGCGAGGCCAGAGCGCAGGCTGGCAGCAGAATGTCAAAATCTGTTTGGTTCCCACAGCTGAGCCATGTCGCGGGAGTGAAGAAGTCCCAACCCAGGAACGGACAGGGTGGGGGATGTACTGGGCTTGGATGTGCTGTTTGCGGCAGCTGGCCATCGTGGGAGCCTGCGGTGCAATGTTACTATGGTCACAAGTTCTCAGTGAAGACCATCGGGAGCAGAGCACGGACCAGACACTATTCTAATGGCAAAGTCAAAAGGCATTTATTACTCACAGAATAAACAGGACAGGGATAAGCAGAACAACATACATCATCAAGTTAGGCTCCCGTCCACAAGATGGTGTTAGGTCACATCAAAACCCCAGTTCTTGTCTTGGGAGGAGAACGTCTAAGTTTCTCTCTCCCAGGATTAAATACTAATTGGACAGCCATGTGTACGTGCCAGATAGCATGTACAGAGAACAGGTAGGGGAGGCGGTAACAAAGAAGGGTAATACAAGGAAAAAGGAGGTAATAAAAGTGGAAAGCCCCCTGTAGGCAATGGACGCCATTTGTCGCCTCTGTTCAAAGTCGGCTAGATTTAGGTTTCTACAGAGAGCAATCGTCTTCCCATAGGGTACATACTTTACTCTTTGTCCAGTAGTACTTATTACATCCACTAATAACTATGTAGACGGTAAGGAGCAATTTACAGTATAACGCACCTATGCACCCAGTATGGGGTCAGCGGACAGGGCTCTGTGGTGTGAGAATAGGCTGGAAGTCTGTGCAGGGAGCCCCTGAGTGCAGCTGACCAGGCCAGGTAGAGCGTCAGGACCATAGCCCAAGGGCATCCATCCACTCAGCGGCAGGAGCAGGGTGTGGGCAGCTGGGATGGGGGGACTGAGTTTGGGTGAGTAAAGAGGCGGGAAGGGACTGCCCTTCTGGATAGGCCGCTGGGGGCCAAGGCTGGGGCTGAAGGCCAACATGGACTTCTGAGGTAAGGCCGATCTGGCTGGATGAACCCCAGGGTGTCGTCCTTGGAGTAAGAGGGTGACTGGGAAGCAGAGTGACTGGATGAGGGCAGGGAAGGCACAGGACTGGAGGCTCGTCCTCAGGGTCCCACACAAAAATGAGTGAGCCGGGGTCTGGCTGTGTGGTGGGAGCCATGTGGTGACCAAGCACGGCCCAACCAAGTAGGTGGTAAGGCCGGGAGAGGGGCAGGGAGGGTGGTCTGCACAGAGGCTGGGGATCAGGGTGGGGGTCCAGTGATGCCTCATGACACAGAAGGCTCCAGAGGAAGCAGGAGCAGGGGAGGCCTCGCTGGGGGTGGTGGTTGGGGGGTGGGTGGAGAGGGTGTGCAGCAGTCCCTGCAGTAGCCTGGCCATCACTCCACAGAAGAGGGTCCCAACAGGAAAGGGACCCACGCTCTGCCTGACCCTGGAATATGCACAGCTTGTTGCTGGTGTCCCAGAAGCCCAGCTTCAGTGCTGATGGGGCCAAATCCTGGGAGCACGAGTTCCGGCTCCTTCACCCTCAGGCTACACCCTGCCTGCCCCGAGGGTTGAGGGTCGAGGGTTGGCTTCAGGGAGGACTGGAGAGGCGCAGGGCAGGCACAGAGACTGGTCCACACAGGGACTCACCACAGGCAGGGTGAGGCTCTCATGTCTAGCCCTAAACTTTGCTGGGCCCCTCAGATCACAGAAGGGAAGGAGCTGCCTCCAGCACCCAAGAGGAGGGCCCCTTCCACACACAGACCAGCTGACGTGCCTCGCAGAAAAAAGGCTGCTGACTCACAGTCGTACACAAAGGGGTGTCTTGTAGGAAAGCCCCCAACCCGCTCCTCACGTCCTCGCCCTAGACAGGAGGTAGGAGAGGATGAAGAAGACCACGAGCAGGCCCAAGGCCACACCGCACAGAAGCCGCCGGTTGTCCCGCCCAGACCGCGCCATTGTAGAGAAGCGCTTCACGCTACCGGTGAGCAGGCCCGTCACACTCGAGAAATCCGAGTCCTGGGGGGAGCTGCCCGTCACACAGGGTGGGGACAAGGTGCAGGGCAGGGGGGTGCAGGGCAGGGACAAAGGTGACAGGCAGATGGAGGGTGGGGGGACACAGCTGGGCATGGGGGGCAGGGATGGGGGTGCAGGACAGGAACAACGGGTGCAGGCATGAGGGGTGTATAGGGAGGGACAGGGGTGTGGTGCAGTGACAAGGGGTGTGGGCATGAGGAGGGTATGGGGTGGTACAGAACAAGGACAAGGGGTGTGGGCATGAAGTGGGTACGGGGGTACAGGACAGGGACAAGGGATGAGGGCATGAGGGGGACACAGGGAGGGACAGGGGGTGTGGGGTAGTGACAAGGGGTGTGGGCATGAGGGGGGTATGGGGAGGGACGGGGGTGTAGGGCAGGGACAAGGGGTGTGGGCATGACGCGGGTATGGGGAAGGATGGGGGTGCAGGACAGGGAGAAGGTGTGGGCATGAGGAGG
>NW_004444180.1:100798-106064 GCF_000243295.1 Trichechus manatus latirostris
CAGGGACAAGGGGTGTGGGCATGACGCGGGTATGGGGAAGGATGGGGGTGCAGGACAGGGAGAAGGTGTGGGCATGAGGAGGGTATGGGGAGGGATGGGGGTATGGGGCAGGGACAAGGGGTACAGGCATGAGGAGGGTATGGTAGGTGCAGGACATAGACAAGGGGTGTGGGCATGAGGGGGGTACGGAGGGGTGCAGAACAAGGACAAGGGGTGTGGGCATGAGGGGGGTACGGGGAGGGACAGGGGTACAGGGCAGGGACAGGGATGTGGGGATCAGAGAAGACCATGGGGGCGGGTGGGGGCAGGGGGCAGAGCTGAGCTGGGGGAGGCTGTAGGCCCCTACCATACTGTCCAGGTAGCGGTTCTGGTCCTCTGCGTCCCTGTCGATGTCCAGGGCCAGCTGTTCAGGGCACAGAGAGGACAGGCTCAGGCCAGGGCCACATACACTGGGAAGTCCCTACCCTCCAGACCTTGCCAGCAAACCTGCTGGACACGGGTACCACTGGCAAGGTCAGGTGCCACCCAGGACCTGTATGGCAGGTGAGCATGGATGGGGCGAGGAGGCGGGTACACTGTCTGGAACGCCCCCAGCCGGCTGCCCTCCCTCAGGTCCCACTCCCAACTGCACAGACCGACTTGAGCCGGGTGACCTTGGAGGCCAGATGGTCTGCCATCCGCTTGTTCTCCTGGTCCAGAATCTCGTCCACGGCCCCGGGGCTCTGAGCTGCAGAGAGAGAGGGAGGAGCTATACCACCAGTGGTGCTGGCTGAACCCTGGAAGTTGGGGAGCTGGCTCTCTGCGCCCTCACTTGTCCCACTGCGCCCAGGCAGACATTTCAGTGGGCCGAAGTCCCCTCCATCTGTGACCTGCTGGGCAGACGTGGGTCCTAACCTACTGGGCAGGTGCATCGTAGTCTAGGTTCCAGTGTGGGGCCTGTGGGCCTCGCACATGGGACAGTCTGCGCGACAACGTGAGAGAACATGCCCCACATACACGCCTGGGTGGGATGCACGGGATGCCCCGAAGTGTGCCCCCCGACAGGCTTGTCCAACCAGCACTTTCTGACCTTACTCTGCCGGGACCTGGACCAAGCCCAGGGGTGCTAGGACGACACAACACCTGCCTCTGTGTCCCTCACTGCCCGTGTACACCAGACAATCCTCGAGAGCGACCTGGGAGGACCCCGGGGGGTACAGGGAAATTGGGCAGTCTTTCACACACTGGAAGACACAAAACCTGCCTCTGCGTCCTTCACTGCCTGTGTACACCAGACAATCCTCAAGAGAGGCCTGGGAGGACCCCCAGGGGGTGTAGGGAAATTGGGTAGTCTTTCACACATGGGAATGGTCAGGAGCCGGGCTGCCTGACCCCAAGCGCAGGGTTGGGTCTGCCCCACATGGTGACTGGCTGTGACCAGGCAAAACCATTCTCCACTCTCCACTTTGGGGCTAGGCCAGGAGACACAGGATTTGCATCACACCAGGTGGATAAGAATCACCCCCCACCCCCACACACACACCCCACGCATCTGGGTCAACAATGTCCGTATGACCCACTGAAGAGGAACTCAACGCCCCAGGAACGACGTGTACAGAACCTTGGTGTGGTACAATGAATTGCTTCGTGTGGCCCTTCTAGTTATAGTCTTTGTAACTCTGCAAATGAGGCGCCTTGGCTCACCAAGTGGGTTGGACAGCTTGCTAATAATGTAAATAAGGTGCACGGAAGCCTGTGGGGGGTGTGACCATGCAAACAAGCTGTATGGAACCCTAATGAGGGAACTGGTCAGATTTGCCATTCCACTAGGCTTAAACGAGCAGTCAATTCCAGAGCAAGTGTATGTCTGTGGGGGGGGGGGGGCTCACTACCACCAAGAAAGAGCTAGGAGTAGAGCATGTCCTTTGGACCAAGGATCCCTGTGCTGGGAACCTCCTGGACCCAGGAGAGAGAGAGAGAGAGCTGTAACACTGGAGACAGGGAGAAACAGTGGCAGCAGAGGCAGCAGAACCAGGAGACCAGCCCAGCAGGAGACAGCCAGGTGGGCTTGCCCACCCACAGAGCAAGAGAGCTAAGCTCCTTCGGGCAGGAGGCTTCCTGGCAGAGTGAGGTGCCTCCGTGTATTTACTGGCAGAGCTAAAAGAGCTTTGTAATACTTGCATGAGCAAGGCAGAGGCCGGGGTCGGGGGGTGGGGGCCCAGAGAGAGGCCTGACTGTGGCAGAAAAGAGGCTGTCTTGATTTAACTGTATCCTGAGCGTTCCTGATCCTGAATTGTAAACTGTTACTTCCCTAATAAACCCCATAACTGTGAGTATGGTCTAAGAGTCCTGCGTGGTCACTGCAACCAACTATCCAACCCAGCAGAGGAGTAGAGAGTGCTGTGGGAGGGATGGTTGGTGTTAGAATCCGTAAAAAGGTCGACGGGTGGAGGCACGTCTGACCTCCGCCTCACAGCCTTGGGCTGTTGATGCTGATAATGACTCTCCTTCCCCCTTGTGAAGTTAGAGATCAGACGCCCACCACACCGTTTTTACACCTGGGGAAGGGAAACCAATTGTGCCAGGCGTCCTTCATGGTCACTACCCCTTTACTCCTCAGGGCAGCCCAGTGGGACAGAAATCAGAACCCGACTTTACAGATGAGAACACGGACGCTCCAGAGGTGAAAGGGGCCCCAGTGCCCAAATCAGCACACGGCCTGTCTGGACCCTCCTACCGCGCCCAGGCTCGACTCCTGAGACTCACGGGTTGTCGCCCAAACCGGCCTTGGAGACAGTCGCCCGGTGGCCCATTTGAGGCCCCATCCAGGTCCCAGCTGACCTGACCGCCACAGGAGGGTCTCCTGGGGAGCGGAGGGAGTGGGAACGCTCTGCGTCCCGGACAGAGCGGCAGGACCCTCAGGGCCCGCCGAGTCCGGCCCCGCTCCGGCCCGGGAAGGACCCGGAAACCCCGGCTCTGCCCGCCGTGGCGGGGTCGTTCCCGCGGTTTCACCCCAGTTCTGGCCCTGCCCTCTGTTCCCACCGACCCTGCTTCCCGGCGCTCACCTCTAGCCCAGTCCGCCATCGCGCCCTGTTCCAGCCCGGACCTCGGTCCCCAATTCAGCCACAGCCGCCCCCGCCGCCGCCTCCACGGACGTGGCACTGGGTCACGGGAAAAGGCTTCCGGCCCCGCCCCTCCCGGCGCTGGCCCGCCCCGCCCCTGGGCGTTGGCCCCGCCCCGTCCGGCTACAACCCCGCCCCTTTCGCCTTGGGCTCGCTCGGCTTCCGGCTGCGCAATAGAGGCGGAAGTGACTTGAAGTTAATTTCAGTGCATGTGAAACAGGGGGGAGGCGGGGCATTTTGTTCTTGGGACCGTTTGTTTGGTTTATGTGTTTAATGCCAAAGTCATGGTCTCCGAAAGACTTTTTCTCTCAGTTATTCGAACTAGAGGTGCATCAGACAGTAACGTTAGCGCCAGTAAATACTCACGGGGCGCCTTTTATAGGCTAAGTGCGGGAGGAGTCCCGCTTGCCTGCGCTCCGCTCTGTGCAGGGCGCCGAAGGTCCTAGTGCTGGAGACAAGCCACGAAAACAAGCCAAAGGTGCGGCGTGTTCGGGACAGCAACGCCATGGTGTGGCTGGGGCACGTTAACCTTTGCACACCAGTTCCCTTATCTATAGAGCTGACATTAATGCTTAGAACAGTGAGTGCCTGGAACGAGTAGGCGCTGTGCAAGTGTTTGTTAAATAATGTGTAGGTATGAAGAATTGTGGGGGAAAAAAATAAATAAAGCGAGGAATGGGGATATTGGGGATGGGTGGGGACAGTAGGAACCAGGATTTATCGACTTTGAAGTCTGTCACTAACAAAGGGCCGGGCACAAAGTAGATGCTCAACAGAAGTTTGTTAAAAGAATAGATGGGTGGAAGAGCCGTATTTATGTTACCCACCGTTAGGGACCATTTTCTGTGTGCCACACACTGTGTTGAGTGCTTTGCACTTGGATGCATTTAATCCTCATAATAACCCATTGAAATGGGCACTTTTATTATTCCTGCTTTGCAAAAGAGAAAACTGCGTTCGGGCTGGACAGCATGTCTGGGTTACACATGGCGGAAGCCGCGGCACATGGGCAGGCTTCTCTCTTCATCCCTGACCTCTCCCCAACTCCCCCTCCACTCAGTTCCAACAGTACTTTCGTTGCCCCATCCCACCACAGTCATTCCCACTCTTGGACCTGCTGTTCCTTCTGCCTGGAACGACCTTTCTCAGATCTTTCCCGGGCGCCTGTTCTTGTCATCCGACTCAGCAAGAGTGTCACTTCCTCAGAGCCTTTTTGCAACCCACCAGGCACTTGATATCACAGCATCCTTTGCTGCTTTTTAAATCACGGCGCTTACGGCCGCCCACAGTCATTTGTTTTCCTGGTCTGTCTTCCGCTCTAGAACACGAGCTTCGGGAAGGCAGGGACCCCAGCACCTTGCATGAAGTAGGAGCTCAACGAACTCCTGCTGAACAAACCAAGTGTCCCCAGAATACAAAGTTCCATCTCAGTTGTCCCCCTCCCGTTCGTTCGGTGGATCAAGAAGGGCGTTTAGTATGTGCACGTTGGGGTGGCAGGACGAGGCCCTCTCCGGTTGGAAATTCTGGCCCAAGGAGCAGGCAGGAGACGGGTCATGGTTCGGCCCAGCGCGACTCGGACTCTGAGGTCAGCGGATAACCAAGCCCGGGCTTGAAGCCCCGCCTACCCGGCGTCAAGGCCTTCAAGACGGACTGGTACCCCTCGAGCCGCGTTCCGCGGCATCGCGCATGCGCTGTCCCGGCCTTCCCCGCGGCGCCGCGCACGCCGGGTTCCGGCCTACCCCGCACGCAGCCCAGGCCCCGCCCCAGGGCGCGCGCACTTTCGGTCCTGGCCTCTCCCGCGCGCCGGACGTGGGGCTCCGGAGGCAGGGCGGGGCCGGCGGACTCGGGCCGGACTTGGCCGGCACAGGGAATCGAGGACCTCCCGCCCACCGACCGGAGCCTCCCAGTGCCGGTCCCAGGGACGCCATGGATCCCCGGGCGGTTGCGAATGCCGTGGAGACGGGGGAGGAGGACGCGATAATGGACGCCCTGCGGACATACAACCGGGAGGTGAGCGCGAGCCGGTGACGGGCCCGGCACGGGGGTGGGCTGGTCGCGCGCGGCGGGGCTGAGTCCGCGGGACCGGCTGTAGGGGCGCGTCGGTGGGTGGGGGCGCGTAGGCCCCGCCGTCCGCTTAGCGGAGGCAGTCACGGCCGCCCAGCCGC
>NW_004444180.1:106253-153561 GCF_000243295.1 Trichechus manatus latirostris
GCCGGGCGCGGGGCGGGCCTGGCGGAGCTGTTGCTCTCCCTTCTACAGAGACTGGCCGGGCTGCTGGTGTCGGCCCTGGAGCAGGGCCTGCCGCCCTCTCGCCGCGCCACTTGGTTGCAGAGCCTTCGCATCCTGTCCCGGGACCGTGGCTGCCTGGACCGGTTCACCAGCCGCCCGAGCCTGCAGGCCCTGGCCCGCTATGCTGGCATCCTCCCGTCCGAGGGGCCTGACCCTGAGCCTCCAGAAATGGACGTTGTGCTTGAGTCCCTCAAGTGCCTGTGCAACCTCGTGCTCAGCAGCCCCGCGGCGCAGGTGCTGGCTGCCGAGGCCCGCCTGGTAGTGAAGCTCTCGGAGCGCGTGCAGCTCTACGGCCAGCGGAGCTTCCCGCATGACGTCCAGTTCTTTGACCTGCGGCTCCTCTTCCTGCTGACGGCACTGCGCACCGACGTGCGCCAGCAGCTGTTTCGGGAGCTGCAGGGGGTGCGCCTGCTGACCCACGTGCTGGAGCTGACGCTGGGGGCGTCCCCCGAGGAGAGTCCCCCCAAACTCCTCCCTGCACAGGAGACGGAGCGAGCCATGGAGATCCTCAAAGTTCTCTTTAACATCACCTTTGACTTGGTCAAGAGGGAGGTGGATGAGGTGAGGGCTCAACCCACAGGTGCCTTCGAGTTTCTGGGCATCAGATGTGGAGAGGACTGGAGCGCCTCCCTATTGGGGGAGGAGCCTCAAGGAAGGAGTGGCAGGGGGCGGGGTTCTGGTCCTCCAGGCCTCGCGGGAGCCCCCGGGTGTGTGGTGTGGACTTCATCCCAAGGGAGTCTGTTAACATTCTAAATTGGAAAAGCCCTGTTAATCAGGAAAACAGCGTTGGCCATTGTTAGCTCTGGCACCAGCAAAGTCACATCTGAGAGTACAAGGGCCCAGGACCAGCCTCGTTGGTGGGGCGCAGTGCATGCGAGAGCCTCAGCTGGCAGCAGCAGGGACAGGTGGGGCTCCCTCCTATAAGAACCCCTTCCTTTATGGTTAGGAAGACACTGTCCTTTACCGGCACTTGGGGACCCTTCTGCGGCACTGTGTGATGGTCTCAGCTGCCGGAGACCGCACAGAGGAGTTCCACGGGTGAGACTGGGGCTTGAGGTGGGTAAGTGGGGGGTGTGGGGCATGGGTTACAGGTGCGTGGGTGGAACTATGGTGCAGAGCTTCAAGGTAGGTGGAGGTAGTCTACACTTGGGCCTGCCCTGGCTGGGAGGGAAATGCTCAAAGTTCTCAGTCTTGGCTGTGGATCAGAATGGGGCAGGAGGGCCCACCCTAGAGTCTGATTTCACTTGTCTGGGTGAGATGGGTGTCAGCATGATCTGGAAAAACCCGGGCATTCCTAGCACCACCAAGATCAGTTGGGGGAGGCACTGCCTCCTGGATCTTGGGCAGTGGCGATGAGCAGCATCACCTGTGGACTGCAGTTGCTGGAGGATTGGCCTAATCAAGCCCCCCCATCTGTCTGCAGCCATGCGGTGAACCTCCTGGGAAACTTGCCCCTTGAGTGTCTCGATGTCCTCCTCACTCCAGAGCTACACGCCGGCTCCCTGGAGTTCATGGGAGTGAACATGGACCTGATTTGTGCTCTCCTCGACTTCCTGGAGCGGCGTCTGGACCAGGTAGGGGGGAGGGACTGCTGTGCAGACCGCCTGGGCTCCCGCCCGGCTTTTCCCTGCTTCTTCACCACCAGCCCTGGTGCATGGAGGTCTCTGATGTGACTCGGGCATTCCCTCCAGCGCCCCGTGGTTCTCCCTGAGAAGCATGTGGAGCTCCTTCTTCTGAAGGTTTCACTCTTGATCACTGGAGGAAGTGAACAGTGGGCCCTCCGTGGGGATACTGCCTGGTTTACAAAGTCCAGTGGAGTCCTTGTCTTTGTGATCTTTTTTATGTCTGTGGCTCCTTTTTGGGTAGTCCTGGGAAGCCCCCAGTCCTTGTGTGTGACACTCAAACTGTTGGCGTCACCATGCACACCAGCCCTTTGCTGTCCCTTGCTGTCTTCTGCCCCGTATTCCCTTGGCCTCCCCAAGACAGAATCCACAAGAGCCTTTGCCCAGTGGGTCCCTCTGATTACCAGGGAGGCACCCCAGGAGGCTGGGTGGCTGGGCTTCAACAGACCTTCAGGAGCTCACAGTCTCATGCAGCGGGGCAGGCTTGATACTGAGAAGTCCCTGGAACCCACAGCACCTGGGGAAGGGTGTTCGGGTACAGTGTGAACCGTCGGGCACATCTGCACCACATGTGCCTGTCCTGCAGATGCCGGCACTGACCTGAGGCCGTGACTCTGAGGGGCCGCAGCCAAGAGGACAGGGCACCTCACGTGAACTGCTGCTGCTTGTTCCAATACAAAATGCTTAAATGTCCACTCTAAATCACTTAAGGATTACTCAACATGGAAAGGGGAACAACAGAAGAGGAATATGGGCGTTTTCAGCAAAGATAAAAATGCAGACAAAGGGCTAGGCAGTGTCCTGAGTCTGACTGGCCTGAGGGATGGGGTGTGGGCTGTGGGGGGTTCTCCTTGGAGCAGGCCGTCTGCAAGAACCCCCCTAGGCCCTACATCTGTTCCCGAGCCCTCGCCACCAGGATCTGCCAGCTGGTGGGGCCAGGCAGGTGACAGAGGCTTCTCCACAGACGCACCGGCTGAAGGAAAGCGTGGCCCCCGTGCTGAGCGTGCTGACTGAGTGCGCCCGTGCGCACCGCCCAGCCAGGAAGTTCCTGAAGGCCCAAGTATGGGGTCCCGGGGGCGGGGGCAGGCCTGGACACAGACCGCGCCGTGTTGTGCCCAGGCTGAGGGACGGGCTGCTCCCCAGGTGCTGCCCCCACTGCGGGACGTGAGCACCCGCCCTGAGGTGGGGGGACTGCTGCGCAACAGGCTGGTCCGCCTCATGACGCACCTGGACACCGACGTGAAGCGCGTGGCCGCCGAGTTCCTATTCGTGCTGTGCGCGGAGAGCGGTGAGTGGGGGCTGGGCGCCCACCCCTCCTCCTGCCTTGGCTGGCTCTGACCTCCACCTGCCCTCAGTGCCCCGATTCGTCAAGTACACGGGCTACGGGAACGCTGCTGGCCTCCTGGCTGCCAGGGGCCTCATGGCAGGGGGCCGGGCCTCAGCCCAGTACTCAGAGGAGGAGGACACGGACACGGAGGAGTATAAGGAAGCCAAAGCCAGGTGTGCTGCCCTAACCCCACACCACCAGCCCATCGGGTGGGACGGGTGGAAGCGGCCTCTGTCCCCCTTTGAGTGGCATCTGTCCTGAGGTCCATGTCAGGGGACTGGAGCCAGGCCTGTCTGGGCAACCAGAAGGTGGTCAGTACGTGGGAGCCTCTAACTGCTAGGGCAAGCTTGGGAGCCCACCGCCCCTTCAGCTCCTCCCTTCTTGGTTGGGTACTAATGCCCCGTCCCCCCGGAAGCAGCATAAACCCCGTGACGGGGCGGGTGGAGGAGAAGCCGCCCAACCCCATGGACGGCATGACAGAGGAGCAGAAGGAGCATGAGGCCATGAAGCTGGTGAACATGTTTGACAAGCTCTCCAGGTGAGTGGTGGCCAGCGGGCAAGGAACCCTCCCTGAGGCATCTTCCAGGGGAAGGGCCACACTCTGTATCAGTCTTGATGAAAACCAAGGCAGGGGGAAATAAAGTGACTGCCTACCGTCTCAAAGCCAGGAGGGGCAGTTAGGGTTCAGCCTGATGGACACAAGGTCCTGCCCAGGCTCCCTGGTTGGGGCAGTTGGCTGGTGGAGAGGTGGTGGCCCGGAAGGGCAGGACCACGCCCGGCCCACCGAGCCTTTGTCTGCAGGCACCAAGTCATCCAGCCCATGAGCATTAGTCCCTGCGGTCACCTCACGTCTCTGCAGGACGCCATGGGCCAGACCATGGAGGGGCAGCTCAGCTCCGACCCTGACTCCGACCCCGACTCGGACCCCGACTAAGGCTGCAGCTCTCCTTCCCTTCAGAGCTGGTCCGCGTGCAGACGCCTTGGTGCTGGCCCCAGCCCTGCCCATGTCTGCTCGCGATTCCCCTCTGGTTCAGCTTCTTGTCTCTGGACTGGGAAGGGCTCGTCCTGCATTAAGTCTGGAATCTCACGACTGGTCTACTCTGTGTGCGCCCAGGAGGAGCGCGTGAGAGGACACTGCCCAGGGGTGGGCCTGGCGGGACAGGGACGGGCGCTGCATTTCACAGGGGAAGGAACCTGCTAGAGCTGTACATGCAGACGTATCTCACAGCACAACTGCTCACGTACGCACAGATTGCACGCCGTCTCCCCAGAGCTGGGGGTCTCGCCAGGTGTGGCCGCTGAGTCATGACCCTTCCCACCGACTCAGACTGAAAATATTTTCATGAAGGAAAACGCCCCTCCTGAGACCACAGAGGCATTGTCCTAGAATAAAGACACATTTTGGGCGAGAACGTGTGCTTGGATGTGTCTGCAGAGTAGCAAGCAAAGGAACATTAAGTAGAATAGAAACTCGCTTCCTTCCCTCCCAAATTCCAGTTTTCCGAGCTCACTCCCACGTTTTATAGTCAAGGAACAAGACCATGGGTCCTCTGCAGAGTCGACTGGAGGGACGAGCCGGGAGGGAGGCACACAGGTGGGCTGAGGGGGAAGCAGCCAGTGGCCTGAAGGGCAGGAGACTTCCTGGGAGGTGCCACTGGACTAGGCCTTGGGCCACCCCAGGGGAGACTGCGCAGAATGCCCGGCAGCAGGGTGGGCTTTCCCCAGAGCACAGGGTGGCCAGGGGTCAAGGACACCCACAGGCAGCCAGGAGCCAGGAAGGCTTCTAAGTGAGCACCCTGCGTTTTGGAGGGTAATTCTGACAGCAACCATGAAAGCAGCCTGGTTGGGGAGTGAGTGCCGAGCAGACAGGCAAGCACTGGTGGAAGCGCCACAGAGCACAGTACTCTGGAGGACAGGCATGAGCCCTGGGTGGGTGCCCATGTGCTCTAAAGGGGCCAGGGTGGAAGGGAGGGTTCTCCGCTGGCCACGCCAGTGAGTAAGGACCCCAAGAGCCCCTTTCCTCACTTAATGTCAACTCTTGGTTCCTTTTGAGGACAAAAATGAAGAGATACAGTTTTTATACTGAAGTTTATTTCATGCCAGAAAAGAGACACTTTGTCGAATTAAAAACAGCCACTGCAAGACCCTGAGGACACCTAGGCCTAGGACACACACCGGGGACCGGGTGGGCAACCGCCTGGCCTTCAGACTGCCCCTCAGATGCGACTGGACAAAGCTGGGTCTGGCCGAGGAGCCTACACTGGTCTGTTCAGTTCAGAGGGTCACCTTGAGAAGACTGCTTTCTGGTTAGCCCTTTGTGTGGCGACACAGGAGCTAGGCCGCCCGTCACATGACTGCGCAGCCCGGGGTGTCCGTGGTGGCTGCAGGCAGTCCAGTCATGGCCACTCTGGTCCTCGGGTCATGCGTCCTCATTTGGCCTAGAGTTTTGAGTGCCTGCTGCTTCTCCCGGCACGAGGTCTCATCAGATGGACATGGCTCTCTTCTCAGTGGCCCTCCTGGCTATGAGGGCTGCCACGCCTACCTGTCCCTGCGTGGAGCTGGAACATGGGAATATTCAAATCAGTTTTCCATAAACACACCAGGCGGGCACCAGACCTCACTGGCCAGGTCTGCAAACAAGCAAAGTATGTCATAAAGCAGAAGCTTTTTGACTTCTTTGCCAGCTCTGCTGCCAGGCAGGTTGAGATGATCCCCATGGGGTTGGGGAGAAGGGGGTGGCTAAAGGAGAGCCTCTGTCTAAGGGATTTTAAATGGCCAATGGGAGGTCCGGATGCTTGTTCAAAAAAATCACTCACGCTATTCTGCAATCCACCCCTCACACCTAGCTGCCCTTGATGGTAAGGCCTTAAATCACAAGATAAAACGAAGACCAGCCAGCAGGCACACATTCTGTAAACAAATTAACAAGTCAAACCCTATAGGCCCAGCAATTCTGCTTCTAGGTATATACCCAAAAGACTTGAAAATAGAGACTCAAACAGAGACTTGTACTCCAGTGTTCATTGCAGCACTGTTCACAATAGCCAAAACGTGGAAACCACCTAAATGCCTATCAAGAGATGAAGATAAACAAAACGTAGTACATACATAGACTAGAATACTACTCAGCCAGTAGGAGAAATGAAGTCTTGACACATGCTACAGTTGTGGATGGAGCTGGAAGACATTATACTGAATGAAATAAGTCAATCACAAAGGAGCAAATATTCTATGACCTCACTTACATTAAAAGACAAGAAAAAGCAAACGTACAAAGACCAGAGTTTACTAGTGGTTACCAGGGGTGGGAGCTAGAGGAAAGGGAGAGGTTATTGCTTATAGAGTACTGCTTTCAGTTTACAGCGATGGAAAAATTGCATTTATTAAGGGTACTGTTACACAATCACTATAAATGCTGTCAATAAGTTGTATACTTGTAAAAAGTGGAACTGGCAAAAGTTGTGTGATACATGTTTATGACGACAAAAAAAAAGAATAGCTTCTGAGGCCACTTACGTGCAGCCAAAACACCTCATGGGATGTGGTACCTTGGTTTGGAGGGTTAGGGTCACGGTTTCAAGCGGCCATCCAAGGCACAACAATTGGTCTCTGTTTGCCTGGAGCAACAGAGGAAGAAGGAACAGGAAGAGATGGACTGTGTGGCTAACTGCCTCCATGAACAACGGCCCCTTTGCCATGAGACCAGAAGAACTGGACGGTGCCTGGTTACTATTACTCAGCATTACTGGAAGATTCTATAGACGAATCCTGATCAAGGGGGAAACGCAAACAATTCCAAATTCTCAGGGACTCTAGACTTTCTGAAGCCATGAAGGTTGGATGAACCCCTTAAAGTATTGCCCTAAGATAATCTTTAAAGTGTACACCAAAAGTATCCCCTGTAATCTTCTTAAAACGAAACAGTAGTTTAGCTTAACGAGTGCAAAATGTCTGCCTTGAGCATTGTGTTCTTTTAAGTACTATCTATATGGGATCAAACTGACAACAACTCAAAAGATTAGATAGGAACCTTAGGGGGCAGTGAGTTTATGTAAATCGGGGAGGAACAACTCAGAAAAGGAGGGTGAAAATGATTGCACAACTCGAAGAATGTAATCAGTGTCACTAAACTGTACACGTAGGAACTGCTGAACTGGTGTATGTTTTGCTGTGTATATTCTCAACAACAACAAAACCCCTCTAGGGCTGCCTCCATCAGTCTGCTTTTGTATGGGAACCAGATGCCCTGACCAGGGTCTCCTCCTGCCTGGCACAGCTAGCCCCAGTAGGGTGACCAGCACATGACTAGCATTTGGTGGTCTTCATTTCCCAGCCCCATCGTGTCCCTAAGAGCCAGACTCTGGAATAAAAATGCTGGTGATGGCAAGTCTCACACGTGTGGAAGGAAACACTCTCAGGCTCTTCTTTAATGTGCCTTGTGTTCTCGCTTGGGGGTGCTGAGGAGCTTTTCCTAGAAGAGGTGGAGAGGACACGGCAGACTTGGGGAGGACAAGAACTTGGGGACTTCAGGGCCTGCGTTCCCACCTGCATATCTCAGAACCAGATGCTGGTGAGAACGCAGACTGCTAACTGGGAACTGCAGCCAATTAACATGTTTCTTCCTCTCAAAAATGGGGATGATGCCAATGATAACACCCAACTCACAAGCACATCAATAGCCCAGACATGCTTGACGCAACCCACATCCGCACCAGCTCCAACTGGGGCTGTTTTAGGACAGGCCACACAGAGCCTTGCCAGGCGGCCCACCCGCCCTCGGTACCTTGTCCGTCTCCCGCTGCACAAGGTCCCGCATCTCCTCTGTCCAGCCCAGCAGCTTCACCAGCTTCTCCACGCTGTGAACCACGTCCCCCAGCTGCACTACATCCCTGCCCCGGGGATGCCATGCAAAGGTGCCCACCACATCCTGGTTGATGAGCACTCGGGGCACAGAGCTGCAGACGCCTTCAGACAAGCTGGCAAAAGGCTCCACCTGGAAGGCACCCGACAGGAACCTGGCATCCCTCGGAGGACAGGGCACACCCGAGAGGCTCCAGCACCCCATGGCTTGCCTGGGAGGCCTCAGTGGACAGCACAGGTTGACCTCAGGCTTCTGCATGCAGGAAAAGCCCACTGCACACACTCTTCCTGCAGCCACACTCCTGCCCCCAATGTCCCCAGGCCCAAGCTTCCCTCTCCTCTGATCCTGAAGCTCCTCGCCGCTCTGTCTCATAAGACAGAGCATTCTGTCTTTATTGTGAGCCTCATCGGAGCTTGACTCCTTCCCACCTGCCCCCTTCCTCACCAGGTAAACCCGTTCATCTCCCAGAGGAGGACCTGAATGCCCCCAAAGCACCCGGAGCCACTCACAAGCGCCCAGCGCTGAGCTGATGGTGCCCAGTCCCCTCTCCCCACCCCCCTCCTCCCCCTCTGCCCCTCCCTTTCCACACACCCAGCCAGTGCAGACCTCAAGGGAGGTCCCAAGGACAACCAGCAGGTCAGCCATGGGGAAATCGGCCACGTGCAGCAGGAACCTCTCTGGCAGTGGTTCCCCGAAGAACACGATGTCAGGCTTCACGATGCCGGTACAGACCCTGCAGCAGGGCACCCTGTCCGCCAACACGTCAGCCTAAGACAGTAGAAGGAAAGGCAACAGCAACTGTTTATGATGAGGTTTCCCAGCCTCACAGCAGCCCAGGGACCAGTCCAGGGAGCCCCATGCCCTTCAGCCAGCTTCATCGGTTACCAGCATTTTGCCCATTTTGTTTCCTATGTCACCCCAGATCCTGGAGATCATATCACATCACCCATAAACACTTCAGGAGATACCTAACATATTCTGACTTGAGTCACATACCATTATCACACCTAACAGCATCAGTGATGACCCCTCAGCATCATGGACACCTCACCCAGGCATGTCTCTCCAGAATACTTTTACAGTGTTTCTTGGAATAAGGATCCAAGCAAAGCCCATGTTTCATTTCTCCTCATGCTAGCTTGGTTAAGGAGACTAGGTTGGGCGTTTGCAGGATGTCCCCAACCTGAGACAGGCCGACCCCCTGTGCTGCTAGCTTGAAGGCAGAATTCGATTTAGGTCCAACTTCTGGGTGAGGTCACCTCCTAGGTTTCGTGTCAGGAAGCACGTGTCTTGCTGTCCCACTTTTAGTGACTTTCAGACCAAGTGCGCCCACCAACACTGCAGCCAACAGTCTTAGCGACACTGATGCTTGTCCCAAATCAGTGATCTTACTAGGTTTACAAAATGGTTTTTTCTTTTGCCTTTAGGACTGCTCCCACTAGGGATGGAAATACAAGCATTTGAAGTATCTCCTCTTTGTATTTTATTGACTATGCAAAGACACTGGGCTGCGTGGATCGTAACAAATTATGGATAACATCGCGAAGAGTGGGAATTCAAGAACACGTAACTGTCCTCATGAGGAACCTGTACGTAGACCAAGAGGCAGTCGTTTGAACAGAACAAGGGGATACTGTGTGGTTTAAAGCCAGGAAAGGTGTGCATCGGGGTTGTATCTTTTCACGATACTTATTCAATCTGTATGTTGAGCAAATAATCCAAGAAGCTGGACTATATGAAGTATGGGGCATCAGGATTGGAGGAAGACTCATTAACAACCTGCATTATGCAGATGACACAACCTTGCCTGCTGAAAGTCAAGAGGACTTGAAGCACTTACTGATGAAGATCAAAGACTACAGCCTTCAGTATGGATTACCCCTCAACATAAAAGAGAACAAAAATCGTCACAACTGGACCAATAAGTAACACCATGATAAATGGAGAAAAGATTGAAGTTGTCAAGGATTTCATTTTACTTGGATCCACAATCACCACCCATGGAAGCAGCCGTCAAGAAATCAAACAACGTGTACTGACAGTTTAATGAGAAACTATTTGTTCTGTAAACCTTCACCTAAAGCACAATAATGAAAAAAACAAAACAAAACAAATGACGGATTGCATTGTGCAAATCTGCTGCAAAAGACCCCTTTAAAGTGTTAAAAAGCAAAGCTGTCACCTTGAAGACTAAGGTGCGCCTGACCCAAGCCATGGTGTTTTCAATCACCTCATATGCATGCGAAAGCTGGACAATGAATAAAGAAGACCAAAGAAGAATTGATGCCTTTGAATTGTGGTGTTGGCGAAGAATATTGAATATATCATGGACTGCCAAAAGAACGAATAAATCTGTCTCGAAAGAAATACAACCAGAATGCTTCTCAGAAGCAATGATGGTGAGACTACATCTCACATACTTTGGACATGTTACCTGAAGGACATCATGCTTGGTAAAATAGAGGGTCAGCGAAAAAGAGGAAGACCCTCAAGGAGATGGACTGACACAGTGGCTGCAACAACGAGCTCAAGCGTAACAAGGATTGTGAGGATGGTGCAGGACCAGGCAGTGTTTGGTTCTGTTGTACAGAGGATCACTATGAGTCGGAAACTACTCAACAGCACCTAAGAGAACAACATACAGACTACTCTGTTTACCATTTCCTCCTTTAACTGAAGTTTGTTTTTAAAAAGTGTTTCCAAAGACAAATACATTTTTAAAAAGTATATTTAGAGAAACATAGCTTTCCTTGAGGTTCTCGTGTAAAAAGGTATTATCCTCATTGCAGTCACACTTGCAATAAATGCCTTTTTAGGTTATTTGCCTTCTTTCTTTTGGGGGTTGGGGAGAAACAAGCTGTTATGGATTGACTTGCGTCCCTTCAAAATGTCTGCCAACTTGGCTAGGCCATGATTCCCGGTATTGTGTGATTGTTCACTATTTTGTTTTCTGATGTGATTTTCCTGTGTTGTAAATCCTACCTCTGTGATGTTTATGAGGCAGGATCAGAGGCAGTTATGTGAATGAGGCAGGATTCAATCTACAAGATTAGGTTGTATCTTGAGTCAATCTCTTTTGAGATGTAAAAGACAGAAGCCAGCAGAGAGACCTCCCACCATCAAGAATGAAGAAGCAGGAGGGAAGCATGTTTCTTTGGACTCAGGGTCCCTACGCTGAGAAGCTCCTAGACCAGGGGAAGATTGATGACAAGGACCTTCCCCGAGAGCTGACACAGAAAGCAAGCCTTCCCCTGGAGCTGGCACCCTGAATTTGGACTTCTGGCTTCCTATCAGAGAACAAACTTTTGTTTGTTAAAACCATCCACTTGTGATATTTCTGTTATGGCAGCACTAGATAACTAAGACACAAGCGTTAGTGTAAAAATGGCATGGCAGTGGCATCTGACCTCCTCTAACTTCACAAGGAGGAAGGAGAATCAAGATCAACAGTCCAAGGCTGATTCCTATGAGGCAGAGGACAGACATGCCTCCTCTCTCCGCCGTATTTACCAATTCTGACACCAACCATCCCTCCTATGGCACTCTCTAGTTCTCTGCTGGGTTCGATAATTCATTGCAATGGCCGCGCAGAACTCACAGACCATACTCACGATTATGGGGTTTAATAGGAAGTAGCAGGTTACAGTCCAGGTTCAGGAATGCTCAGGATACAGTTCTTCCATCAGGACAGCCTCTTCTCAGCCATGCTCACAGGCACGCTTCTCTCTGGCCTCCTGGCCTATGCCCTGTTTGGGCAAGTGTTACAAAGCTCTTTTAGCTCTGCCCATAAGTGCCCAGAGGGACCCCACTCTGCCAGTAAGCCTTGGCCTGAAGGTGCTCTGCTAGAGCTCTACGAATCGGCAAACCTAGCTCCACCAAGTGCTTGGAGGCACCCTACTCCTCCTGCAAGCCTTCTGACCAAAGTTACTCAGCTTTCTTGCTCCGCAGGCTGGGCTGTCTCCTGCCGTTACAGCGCTCTCGCTCTCTCCTCCGGTCTCTTGGTTCCAGAAGCTTCTCAGTGCAGGAATCCCAGGTCCAAAGGCTGCGTTCTACTCCAGGCTCTTCTTCCTTGGCGGTGATGCGATCTTCTCCCCTTACCTCTGGGATGGCTCATTTTAAGCCTACTAGGATGGCAAAACTGACCAATCCTCTGGTTAGGGTTTCACATACCTTATTAGCATGGTCCTACCAATCGTTTGGAGGGAGTTACAAAGACTACAGCTAGAACGGCCATATTAAGCAATTCATTGCACAGCACTCTTTTCCTTTGTAATAGCATCAAATGCTTCAAAATCATTACCAAGTCATCATCTGTTTCCCTCTCCTCTAGGAACTGACAAAGGATCACTTTTACCTTCTTCTAGTTTTTTTGACTTTGTAATCCATTTGGAATCTATTTTTATGATGTAATGAGATAAGCGTTCATATGGATTTTTTTTTCCTAATTAATAACCAGTTATCCCAACACTAGTGAATAACCTCTGCATTGTTCTGTGGTGGTTCCACTGCAATACATTATTATTCAATTATGAGCTATATCTGAGCTGTGATATTCCAGAGATCTAGTTGTTTATTCTCTCAGTCCATTTTCACTCTGCTAATTACTGTTGCTTTAATGTATCCTTGATATTTAATAGGACTAGTCCTATCCTTTTTTCAGAATTAACTTTCATAATCTCGCCAATTTTTCCACATGAACTACAGAACAATTATGACAAATTTCAAGGAAATTCCTGCTGGAATTTAGACTGAAACTGCATCAAACATTAATTTGGGCAGAATTAACATTTTTACCATATTTAATGTTTCAATCCAGAAGAATGGTATTTTCTTTCTTTTTTTGTGCTACTAAATTAAAAAATCCTCACAACTGGACCAATAAGTAACATTATGATAAGTGGAGAAAAGATGTTTACCTCTGTTTTATTGACCGTGCAAAGGCTTTCGACTATTGGATCGTAACAAATTATGGGAATTCCAGAACACTTAATTGTGCTCATGAGAAACCCGTACATAGATCAAGAGGCAGTCGTTTGAGCAGAACAAGGGGATACTGTGTGGTTTAAAGTCAGGAAAGGTGTGCATCAGGGTTGTATCCTTCCAGTATACCTATTCAATCTGTATGCTGAGCAAATAATCCAAGAAGCTGGAGTATACGGGGCAGAACGGGGCATCAGGAGTGGAGGAAGACTCATCAACAACCTGCATTATGCAGATGACACAACTTTGCTTGCTGAAAGTGAAGAGGACTTGAAGCACTTACTGATGTAGGTCAAAGACCACAGCCTTCAGTATGGATTCACCTCAACATAAAGAAAACAAAAATCCTCACAACTGGACCAATAAGCAACACCATGATAAACGGAGAAGAGATTGAAGTTGTCAAGGATTTCATTTTACTCGGATCCACCATCAATACCCACGGAAGCAGCAGTCAAGAAATCAAAAGACGCATTGTATTGGTAAATCTGCTGCAGAAGACTTCTTTAAAGTGTTAAAAGGCAAAGATGTCACCTTGAAAACTAAGGTGTGCCTGACCCAAGCCACGGTGTTTTCAGTCACCTCATATGCATGTGAAAGCTGGATGATGAATAAGGAAGACTGAAGAAAAACTGATGCCTTTGGATTATGGTGTTGGCAAAGAATATTGACTATACCATGACTCTGGCTGCTAACCAAAAGGTCGGCAGTTTGAATCCACCAGGCACTCCTTGGAAACCCTGTGGGGCAGTTCTACTCTGTCCTGTAGGGTTGCTATGAGTCAGAATCAACCCGATGGCAATGGGTTTGGTTTTGGTTTGGCCAAAAGAACAAACAAATCTGTCCTGGAAGAAGGACAGCCAGAATGCTCATTAGAAGTGAGGATGGTGAGACTTTGTTTCACATACTTTGGACATGTTATCTGGGGGGACCAGTCCCTGGAGAAGGACATTATGCTTGGTAGAGGGTCATCGAAAAAGAGGAAGACCCCAATGAAATGGACTGACACAGTGGCTGCAACAAGGGGCTCAAGCATAATAACAACTGTAAGGATGGTGCAGGACCAGGCAGGGTTTTGTTCTGTTGTACATAGGGTCACTATGAGTCAGAACCAACTTGACATCACCTAACAACAACAAATTATTACTTTATACTATACACTTCCATCCTTAGAAGTCACTTGTTTACTTTAATCCTACACCTTATCACTGAAGTCTAGTTACTGCTGCGTGCGTTGCTTTTGCAGATCCTGAAATATTTATATCACAATCTTGTCGGGAAGTAGTCCATCATAAATTTTCTGTCCCATTTTCATGGCCTTACGTGACCTCTTAGGCAGACTGATCCTCTAGCTGAAAACACCTAAAAATCTTGGATAAAATAGAAAAATATATACATCTCAAAGTATCAAAGAGTTTGCAAGATAAAGAAGTGCTAGGCCAAAGTCTACAGGAAAGTGGGACCCAGAGAGGAGAATGGAGACCAAGATGCTGCTGCCCTAAGGTGTGTGCAACTTGGGCAAATCCAGGCTTTGGTGGGGAGGGTGTCAGCAGGGTGGATTATTCAATAGGCAAGGTAAGCACAGTGTTTACCTTGCTTACCAGATCATCTGTAGTGAACAATTTCACATTTTTTCACCACATCAAAGATTCTGCTTCTAGGTATACCTGGCATCTGTCTCTCCTCTAATACCACAGCACATTCCTACATAATCAAAGCCTCTTTTCAAATTTACAATCCCTAACAGGGAAGGATTACTCAGTAAGCAATGTAAGCATGGGCCTATTTGTGCTTACTTACTAATCTGTAGTGACCAATTTCACACTGGTCACTACAGATTAGTAAGCAAGCACAAGTAAGCTCATGCTTACTTTGCTTACTGGGTAATCTGCCCCTAAGGGCCTGTAAAGCTTGGAGAGCAGATATTAAGACGCAGGGTCAGCCCAAGGTAGGGGTGCAAATGGAAGCCCTCCCCGTGCTGAAGTGGGATTCCACAGGGGAAAGAATGATTCAGAAACACTCTATCTCCCTCCCTCCTGGGGCAGTGAAAAGAATGCCTGGAGCCAAGCAGCGTAGGGAGGAAGCACCACCCCTGGGAAGTTGTTGCCACAGGTGTACCCTTTGGAGCCATGCTCTAGGTGTGTAAAGACAAGACCACCTGCCTCTCTCAAACAAAAGTGCTATCACTCACTGGCCAGATTGCCATGGATAACAAAAGTTGTCACACCCCTCTTCCTTGCAGGCCAAGGAGAAGTCTATGCAAATAAGTAGTATATCCTGCTCTACCTGGATTAATGCCTTGGGATAGGTGGACAAGGTTAATATGGAAACTTAAGAAGGAAGGTACCTAGCTGTCTGAGGTAAAGCTTAGTGTCAAATGGGATTTGTTTTGGTAAGCTGAATCCAGCAAGAACCAGCAGGAACAACAGACCAAAAAAAAGACCCACCAAAGACTTCTCATATTATCAGACACAGATTATAAAACTATATTTAAAATTTTTAAAAAGCTTGAAATATCCATAGCAGATAGAAAATTATAGAAACTCATCTAGCAGATTTCAAGAACCACCACACAGAAATTCTAGAAATAAAAAATAGGATAACTAAAATTAAAACTCAGTGGGAGGTAAGATATACAAATGGCAAACAAGCATATGAAAAGATGCTCAACACCATTGGCTATTGTTGTTAGGTACCATCAGTTCAGTTCTGACTCATAGCGACCCTGTGTACAACAGAACCAAACACTGCCCGGTCCTGCGCCACCCTCACGATTGTTGTTATGCTTGAGCCTACTGTTGCAGCCACTGTATCAATCCATCTCACTGAGGGTCGTCTTCTTTTTCACTGACCCTCTACTTTACCAAGCATGATGTCCTTCTCCAGGGACGGATCCCTCCTGATAACGTGTCCAAAGCATGTGAGACGAAGTCTTGCCATCCTTATTTCTAAGCAGCATTCAGATTTGTTCATTCTTCTGGCAGTCCATGGTATATTCAATATTCTTCCCCAACACCATAATTGAAAGGCATCGATTCTTCTTCAGTCTTCCTTATTCATTGCCCAGCTTTCGCAGGCATATGAGGCAATTGAAAATACCATGGCTTGGATCAGGCGCACCTTAGTCCTCAAAGTGAAATCTTTGCTTTTTAACACTTTAAAGAGGTCTTTTGCAGCAGATTTGCCCAATGCAATGCATCTTTTCATTTCTTGACTGCTGCTTACATGGGCATTGATTGTGGATCCAAGTAAAATGAAATCCTAGACAACTTCAATCTTTTCTTCATTTATCATGTTGCTTACTGGTCCAGTTGTAAGGATTTTTGTTTTCTTTATGTTGAGGTGTAATCCATACTGAAGGCTGTGGTCTTTGATCTTCACAGTAATGTTTCGAGTCCTCTTCACTTTGAGCAAGCAAGGTTGTGTCATCTGCATAACACAGGTTGTTAATCAGTCTTCCTCCAATCCTGATGCCCCGTTCTTCTTCATACAGTCCAGCTTCTTGGATTATTTGCTCAGCATACAGATTGAATAGGTATGGTGAAAAGATACAACTCTGACACACACGTTTCCTGACTTTAAACCATGCAGTATCCCCTTGTTCTGTTCGAACGACTGTCTCTTGGTCTATGTACAGGTTCGTCATGAGGACAATTAAGTGTTCTGGAATTCTGATTCTTTGAAATGCTATCCATAATTTGTTATGATCCAGACAGTTGAATGCCTTTGCATAGTCAATAGAACTCTGCAGTCACTAGCCATTAAGGAGATGAAATAAAAACCACAATGAGATACGACTTTACTCCCACTAGGATTGCTAAAAAAAAAAAAACACTGAAAACAAATGTCAGTGAGGATGTGGAGAAACTGGAATCCTTATCTATTACTGGAGCCCTGGCTCTGCAGTGGTTAAGAGCTCAGCAGTTCAAATCCACCAGCTACTCCTCCGAAACTCTACCAGGATGTTCTACTCTGTCCTGTAGTGTCACTGTGAGTTGGAATCTCAACTCAATGGCAATGAGTTTGGTTTCATTTTTAATCCATTACTGGAGGAAGTGTAGAATGGTATAGCCACTGTGCAGGGCTGGATTAAGGCATGTGAGAGCACTAAACACTGATAATCTATGGTGCCCCCTCCCCTGCTTACTCACGCGTTTGAATGGGATATGTGAGTTATATATATACGTGTGTATATATATATATATAGAGGGAGAGAGAGAGAAAAGGAGGGATGAAGAGAGATAGAAAGAGGAGAGCGAGCAAGAGCGAGTTTGTAAGCAAGTGAGCCCTGGTGGTGTAGTGGTGAAGAGCACGGCTGCTAACCAAAAGGTCAGCAGTTCAATTCTGTCCTATAGGGTCAGCAACAAGTTTGGTTTTCTTGGTGTTTATGTGTGTGTGTGTGTTTTAGCTATCCATGATGTGACTTATTTTTAAATGTGACTATAATATTAGCAACTGAACATAAAAGTGGCATATGCCATTTTAGCTGAATGAGATGAACTGGATTATAAAATTTTTAGTGGATGCTGGGTACTAAGATTTTTACTATATACCACATTTTCTGTAAAAGAATATCCTACGTATTCTACAACAAAGAAAACAAGTCAGTGAACTTAGCTGTTTTGATAATCAATGTAAAAATCCTGTTGATCTCCCACAACGAAAAATTGACTTTCACTAATTTTGTTTTAAATGGCTCATACTTCAATTTTTATGCTTGTTTCATAATAAATGCTATCAGTATAAATGAACAAATGAAAAGATACCATAAAAGAAAATTTAATGATCAGAAAACAAAATATTACTATATTTTATTTTCAGATAGATCTTTTATCCCTAACATGTTATAATTAAAAACATTTCTTTCTATTCTTTGCTCTTACAAATTCTTCAATTATTTTATCACAATTAAGCTGCTGAACAATATCTATTTCCATACATAATAAGGATAATGAATCGAGTGTTTCTTGAATCATTGTTGTACACTGAGGGTTTTGGAATCTCTTTAGGGACAAAAATGAGCATTCTGTTGTGCAGTTTATGATCATTAAGGCTAGGAATATGCATAAAACAACTTCGACATTGGAAAATGTGCATTGTATTTTATTTTTTATTATGGAATCATACATACCTACATGAGTAAAATTTGTCTTTCCTGAATCTGTAAACCTAGTTCTCGTGTAAGAATTAAGTTGTCGCACTTCTCCGTAAAGGTTGGTATTTTAAGTCATCAGGATAAGCCTGCACTGATTTCTTGGATGCTGTCTTAGATATCTGGAGCCCTCATGGCATAGTGGTTAAGAGCTCAGCTGCTAACCAAAAGTCTGGCAGTTCAAATCCACCAGCCACTCCTTGAAAACCCTGTGGGGCAGTTCTACTCTTTCCTATAGCGTCGCTATGAGTTGGAATCGACTTGACAGCAATGGCTTTTTGGTTTGGTCTTAGTTATCTAGTGCTGCTATAACAGAAATACCACAACTGGGCAGCCTTAACAAACAGAAATTTATTCTCTCACAGCCTAGAAGGCTAGAAGTCCAAACCCAGGGCACCAGCTCCTGGGGAAGGCTTTCTCTGTTGGTTTTGGGGTAAGATCCTTGTCATCAATCTTCCCCTGGTCTAGGAGCTTCTCAGTGCAGGGACCCTGGGTCCAAAGGACATGGTCTCTCCCAGCTTTTCTTTCTTGGTGGCATCAGGTCCCTCTCCTTCTTGCTTCTCTCTTTTATATCCCAAAAGAGATTGACTCATGATACAATCTAATCCTATAGATTGTGTCCTGCCTCATTAACATGATAAAGGTTAAGATTTACAACACATAGGATAATCACATCAGATCACAAAATGGTGGACAACCACACAATACTGGGAACCGTGGTCTAACCAAGTTGATACGCATTTCTGGGGGGACACAATTCAATCCGTAACAGATGCCTTCATGCGTGCTTCATCAGGTATAGCCACATTGTTTTAAGAGGAAAATTTCATGCAGGATTCAAGTGTTTCAGTGGTGTACTGTGTGGTTATGTGAAACTGATCTCCGGCACACAATGATATTTTTGGAGCACTTCTGTCATTTTCTTGTTTCTTTGTAATACTTCTGTGATGATGGACTGCTTGATAATCAATATTTGGCAGTATCTGTTTTGTTGTGTTTCCAAAATTTCCAAAATCTTCCCTTAAGGTATGTAAATACCCTGTTAATGACTGATAAAGATCTGTGCGTGTCTTTAAATTTACTTCTGAAATCTCAGAGACCTTGGCTCATCTGATGAAAATGCTGCAATATTTTATTCCACATAACCGACATAAATACATATGTCTGTCAGTTTGCTGTCCTGTGGGGGCTTACGTGTTGCTGTGATGCTGTAAGCTATACCACCAGTATTCAAATACCAGCAGGGTCATCAGCTCAGCTTCCAGACTAAGACAGACTAGGAAGAAGAACTGGGCAGTCTACTTCTGAAAAGAACTAGCCAGTGAAAATCTTATGAATAGCAGCAGAACATTGTTTGATAGAGTGCCAGAAGATGAGCCCTCCAGGTTGGAAGGCACTCAAAAGATGACGGGGGAAAAGCTGCCTCCTCAAAGTAGAGTTGACCTTGATGATGAGGATGGAGTCAAGCTTTGCTGATGTGGCACGACTCAAAATGAGAGGAAACAGCTGCAAACATCCATTAATAATTGGAACATGGAATGTACGAAGCTTGAATCTAGGAGAATTGGAAATCGTCAAAAATGAAATGGAACACATAAACATCGATATCCTAGGCATTAGTGAGCTGAAATGGACTGGTACGGGACATTCTGAAATCAGATAATCAGATGGTCTACTATGACAGGAATGACAACTTGAAGAGGAATGGCGTTGCATCATCATCAAAAAGAACATTTCAAGATCTATCCTGAAGCACAACGCTGTCAGTGATAGGATAATATCCATACACCTACAAGGAAGACCAGTTAATACGACTATGATTCAAATTTACACACCAACCACTAAGGCCAAAGATGAAGAAATTGAAGATTTTTCCCAACTTCTGCAGTCTGAAATTGATCGAACATGCAACAGGATGCATTGATAATTACTGGGGATTGGAATGCAAAAGTTGGAAATGAAGAAGGATCGATAGTTGGAAAATATGGCCTTGGTAACAGAAACGATGCTGGAGATCGCATGACAGAATTTTGGAAGACCAACGACTTCTTCATTGTGGATGCATTTTTTTCACCATCATAAACAGCAGCTATACACTTTGACCTCACCAGATGAAATACACAGGAATGAAACTGACTACATCTGTGGAAAGAGACGATGGAAAAGCCCAATATCATCAGTCAGAACAAGGCCAGGGGCTGACTGCAGAACATAGCATCAACTGCTCATATGCAAGTTCAAGTTGAAATGGAAGAAGATTAGAACAAGTCCACAAGAGCCAAAGTACTACCTTCAGTATATGCCACCTGAATTTAGAGACCATCTCAAGAATAGATTTGATGCATTGAACACTAATGAATGAAGACCAGAAGAGTTGTGGAATGACATCAAGGACATCATATATGAAGAAAGCAAGAGGTCATTAAAAAGAGAGGAAAGAAAGAAAAGACCAAAATGGATATCAGAAGAGACTCTGAAACTTGCTCTTGAACGTTAAGTAGTAAAGCAAAAGGAAGAAATGATGAAGTAAAGAGCTGAACAGAAAATTTCAAAGCGTGGCTTGAGGAGACAAAGTAAAGTATTATAATGACATGTGCAAAGACCTGGAGATAGAAAACCAAAAGGGAAGAATACGTTCAGCATTTCTCAAGCTGAAAGAACTGAAGAGAAAATTCAAGCCTGAAGTTGCAATACTGAAGGATTCTACCAGGAAAATATTAAAGGACACAGGAAGCATCAAAGTAAGATGGAAGGGATGCTCAGAGTTACTGTACCAAAAAGAACTGGTCGACATTCAACCATTTCAGGAGGTAGCATATGATCAGGAACCAATGGTGCTCAAGGAGGAAGTCCAAGCTGCACTGAAAACTCTGGCCAAAAACAAGGCTCCAGGAATTGATGGAATACGAACTGAGATGTTTCAACAAACGATGCAGTGCTGGAAGCACTCACTTGTCTATGCCAAGAAATTCAGAAGACAGCTACCTGGCCAACTGACTGGAATAGATCCATATTTATGCCTATTCCCAAGAAAGGTGACCCCACAGAATGTGGAAATCATCTAACAATATCATTAATACCACACACAAGTAAAATTTTGCTGAAGATCATTCAAAAGCGGCTGCAGCAGTATATGAACAAGGAACTGCCAGAAATTCAAGTCGGATTCAGAAGAGGATGTGGAACCAGGGATATCATTGCTGATGTCAGATGGATCCTGGCTGAAAGCACAGAATCCCAGAAAGATGTTTACCTGTGTTTTATTGACTATGCTAAGGCATTTTACTGTGTGGATCATAACAAATTATGGATAACATTACAAATAATGGGAATTCCAGAACACTTAGTTGTGCTCATGAGGAACCTGTACATAGACCAAGAGGCAGTCATTTGAACAGAACAAGGGGATACTGCGTGGTTTAAAGTCACGAAAGATGTGCATCAGGGTTGTATCCTTTCACCATACCTATTCAATTTGTATACTGAGCAAATAATCCAAGAAGCCGGACTATATGAAGAAGAATGGGGCATCACGATTGGAGGAAGACTCATTAACAACCTGTGATATGCAGATGACACAACTCTGCTTGCTAAAGTGACGAGGACTTGAAGCACTTACTGATGAAGATCAAAGACCACAGCCTTTAGTGTGGATTACACCTCAACATAAAGAAAACAAAAATTCTCACAACTGGACCAATAAGCAAAATCATGATAAACAGAAAAGATTGAAGTTGTCAAGGATTTCATTTTACTTGGATCCACAATCAACACCCATGGAAGCAGCAGTCAAGAAATAAAAAGATGCATTGCACTGGACAAATCTGCTGCAAAAGATCTCTTTAAAGTGTTGAAAAGAAAAAAGATGCCATCTTGAAGACTAAGGTGCGCCTGACTCAAGCCATGGTGTGTTCAGTTGCTTCACAGGCATGTGAAAGATGGACGATGAATAAGGAAGACCAAAGCAGAACTGATGCCTTTGAATTGTAGTGTTGGCGAGGAATACTAAATATACCATGGACTGCCAAAAGAACTAACAAATCTGTCCTGGAAGAAGTACAATCAGCATGCTCCTTAGAAGCAAGGATGGCGAAACTACATCTCACATACTTTGGACATGTTATCAGGAGGGATCAGTCCCTGGAGGAGGGCATCATGCTTGGTAGAGTAGAGGGTCAGCGAAAAAGAGGAAGACCCTCAATGAGATGGATTGACACAGTGGCTGCAACAACAGGCTCAAGCACAACAATGATTGTGAGGATGGCGCAGGCCCGGGCAGCGTTTCATTCTGTAGTACATAGGGTTGCTATGAGTCGGAACCAACTTGACGGCACCTAACAACAACAACAGGTCTCTTCTGGTTTCTTGCAGTAGTGTTTTGTAGTTTTCTTTGTATAGGTCTTTTACGCCCCTGGTAGATTTAGTCCTACGTACTTTGTCTTCTTGGGGGCTATTGTAAATGGTATTGATTTGGTAATTTCCTTTTTGAAGTTCTCTTTGTTGGTGTAGAGGAATCCTACTGATTTTCGCATTTAATCTTGTATCCTGCTACTTTGCTGAAATATCCTTATTAGTTCCAGTTATCTTTCTTGCAGTATATTTCTTTGGGGTTTTCTGTGTATAAGATCATATCATCTGTGAATAGGGATAGTTTTACCTCCTTCTTATCAATTTGGATGTCCTTTATTTCTTTTTCTTACCTTATTGCCCAATGTTGAATAAGAGTGGTGATATAGGGTATCCTTGTCTGGTTCCTGTTCTCAAAGGGAATGCTTTCAGTCTCTCTCCGTTTAGAATGGCATTGGCTGCTGGCTTTGTATAAATACCCTTTATTATGTCAAGGAATTTCCCTTCTGTTCCTATTTTGCTGAGAGTTTTTATCAGGAATGGGTGTTGGACTTTGTCAAATGCCTTTTCTGCATTGACTGATAAAATCATGTGGTTCTTTTATTTATGTGATGGATTACGTTGTTTGATTTGTAATGTTGAACCATTCCTGTCTACCTGGTATGAATCCCACTTGGTCATGATTTTTTTTTTTTTTTTTTTTTGATATGCTGTTGAATTCTACTGTCTAGAATTTTGTTGAGGATTTTTGCATCTATGTTCATGGGATATTGGTCTGTAGTTTTTTTTGTGGTGTCTTTCCCTGGCTTTGGTATCAGGGTTATGCTAGCTTCATAGAGTGAGTTCGGGAGTATTCCTTCTGTCATGGATTGAATTGTATCCCCCAGAAATATCTGTCAACTTGGCTGGGTCATGATTCCCAGTATTGTATAATTGTGTACCATTTTGTAATCTGATGTGATTTCCTTATGTGTTATAAATTCTATCGTGATGATGTAATAAGATGGATTAGTGGCAGTTATACTGATGCGGTTACAAGATTGGATAATGTCTTAAGCCAATTTCTTTTGAGATATAAAAGAGAGAAGCGAGCAGAGACACATGGGAACCTCACACCACCAAGAAAGCAGCGCTGGGAGCAAACTGCATCCTTTGGACCTGAGGTTCCTGTGCTGAGATGCTCCCAGACCAAGGGAAGACTGATGCATCACAAGGACCTTCCTCCAGAGCTGACAGAGAGAGAAAGCCTTCCCCTGGAGCTGACGCCCTGAATTTGGACTTGTAACCTACTAGACTGTGAGAGAATACATTTCTCTTTGTTGAAGGCATCCACTTGTGGTATTTCTGTTACAGCAGCACTAGATGACTAAGATACCTTCCTTTTCTATGCTGTGAAACAGCTTCAGTAGTATTGGTGTTAGCTCTTCTCTGAAAGTTTGGTAGAATTCTCCAGTGAAGTCATCTGGGCCAGGACTTTTTTTTTGTTGGGAATTTTTAAAAATTACTTCTTCAGTCTCTTTTGTTATGGGTTTGTTTAGTTTTTCTACCTCAGTTTGTGTTAGTTTAGATAGGTAGTATGTTTCTAGAAATTTGTCCATTTCCTCTAGGTTTTCAAAGTTGTTGGAGTACAATTTTTCATAGTATTTTGCTATGATCCTTTTTATTTGAGTTGGTTCTGTTGTGGTATCACCCATCTCATTTCTTATTCAGGTTCTCTGCTTCCTCTCCTGTTTTTCTTCTGTCAGTTTGGCCGATGGTTTGTCAATTTTGTTAACGTTTTCTAAGAACCAACTTTTAGTCTTATTGTTTCAACTGTTTTTCTATTCTCTATTTCATTTATTTCTGCTCTAATCTTTATGATTTCCTTTCTTCTGGTGCCTCAGGGCTTCTTTTGCTGCTCTCTTTCTATTTGTTCAAATTGTAGGGTTAACATTTTGATTTTGGCCCTTTCTTCTTTTTTGATGTGTGCGTTTATTGCTATAAACTGACCTCTAAGCACAGCTTTCACTGTGTCCCAAAGGTTTTCATAAGATGCATTTTTATTCTCATTTGACTCTATGAATTTCATTCCATCCTTATTTCTATAACCAGTAGTTATTAAGCAAGGTGTTTTTCAGTTTTCATGTATTTGATTTTTTTCCCTTGCTCTTTCTGTTATTGATTTCTACTTTTATGGCATTAAGATCAGAAAAGATGCTTTGTATTATTTAGATGTTTTGGATTCTGTTAAGGCTTGCTTTGTGGCCTAAAATACGACCTACACTGGAGAATGTTCCATGTGCTCTGGAAAAGATTGTATACTTTGCTGCTGCTGTTGGGTTGAGTGTTCTGTTATGTGAGGTCAAGTTGATTGACTGTGGCATTTAGGTCTTCGGTATCGAGTTTCTTTCTAGATGTTCTGTCCTTCACTGAAAGTGGTGTGTTGAAGTCTCCTACTATTATTGTGGAGGTGTCTGTTTCTGTTTTCAGTGCTATTAGAGTTTGTTTTATGTATTTTGGAGCCCTGTCATTGGGTGCATATATATTTTTTATGGTTATGTCCTCCTGGTGTACTGACCCTTTAATCATTACATAGTGTCCTTTCTTATCCTCTGTGGTGAATTTTACTTTAAAGTCTATTTTGTCGGAGATTAATATTGCCACTCCTGCTCTTTTTCGGTTATTTTTGCTTGCTGTTTTTTTTCTCCATCCTTTGAGTTTTAGTTTATGTCTTTGTGTCTAAGGTGTGTCTCCTGTAGACGGCATATAGATTGTGTTTTTTAATCCATTCTGCCACTCTCTGTCTCCTTATTGGTGCATTTAGGCCATTTACATTCAGTGTAATTGATAGGTATGAGTTTACTGCTGTCATTTTGATGTAATTTTTTTTGTGGTGTTGACAGTTTCTTTGCTCTGCTTAATTTTCTGTGCTTTGTTTATGCATTTTCTTTTCATCTTTTTCATTATTGTTGATGTTGTGTTTGCTGAGTCTTTTTAAACTTCATTTTTAATTTCTATTACCCAGTAATTTTTAAATAAGGTGTTATTCAGTTTCTGTGTATTTTTTCTTTGTTGTTATTGATTTCTAGTTTTATAGCATTATGATAAGAGAACATGTGTTGTATTATTTCGATTTTTTAGATTTATTGAGGCTTGCTTTGTGACCTAAAATATGGTCTATTCTGGAGAATGATCCACGTGCGTAGGAGAAGAATGTGTAGTGTGTTGTTGTTGGGTGGTGTGTTCTGTATGTCTATAAGGTCAAATTGGTTGACTGTGTTATTTAGATCTTCTGTATCTTTATTGAGTTCCTTTCTAGTTGTTCTGTCTGTCATCAAAAGTGGTGTATTAAGGTCTCTTAATATTATTGTAGAACTATCTCTCTTTTCAATTCTGTTAGTTTGTTTTATGTACTTTGGAGCTGTGTTACTGGGTGCATGTTTATTATAGTTACGTCCTCTTGGTTGACTGACCCTTTAATCATTATACAGTGCCCTTCTTTGTCTCTTACAATGGATTTTGACTTAAAGCCTATTTTATCAGAGATTAGTATTATCACTCCTGCTCTCTTATGGTAACTGTTTGCTTGATATATTTTTTTCCATCCTTTGATTTTTAAGCTATTTATGTCTTTGTGTCTAAGGTGTGTCTCTTGTAGGCAACATATTGATGGGTCATGTTTTTTACCCACTCTGCCACTCTCTGTCTCTTGACTGGTACATTTAAACCATTCACATTCAGTGTGATTATCAATAGGTATGAATACACTGCTGCCATTTTTTTATTTTTTTATTTTTTTGTGGTGTTAACGGTTTCTTTGTTCTGCTTTCTTTTTCTGGGCTGTTATTTTTGTTTATGGATTTTCTTTTTGTATTCTTTGTTGTTGATTTGTGTTTACTGAATCTTTTCCATTTTCTTCTTTATTCTGGTGAGTAGATTTATTAATCTTATTTGTGGTTATCCTGAAATATACTTTTAGCTTCCTAAGTTTAAAACAGTCTGTTGTATCTTGATACCGCCTTGTCTTCCTCTCCATATGGAAGTTCTATAACTACACCATTTATTGTCTCTTTTTGTTTTCAAGTTATCATTTACAGACTGACATCTCTGGTTCCATTTTCAGTTTTGCAGATTTATTTTACTTTTGAGTATTCTTTATCCGGGTTGGCATCTGAATGATGCTGTCGTGTCTTGATCTCAGGTTGTTGTCTGATGCCATTGACTCTCTGTTTAAAGGACTCCCTTTAATATTTTTTGTAAGGTTGGTCTGGCTTTAAGAAATTCCCTTAATTTCTGCTTATCTGGGAATGTCCTAGCTTCACTATCATATGTGAAAGACAATCTAGTTGGACATACGATTCTTGGTTGGCTGTTTTTTTTTTCAGAGTTTTATATATGTCATCACACTGTCTTCTTGCCTGTATGGTTTCTGCCAAGAAATTAGTGCCTAGTATTACCGGTGCCCCTTTATAGGTGATATTTTGTTTTTCATGAGCTGCTGTCAGAATTCTTTTTGTCTTCGGCTTTGGGAAGTCTGATTATGATATGTCTCGATGACTTTCTTTTGGGGGTCTATCCTGTATGCGGTTTGTTGAACTTCCTGGATGGAAACCTTCTCATCTCTCATGGTATTAGGAAAGTTTTCTGTCAATAAACCTTCAAAAATTCTCTGTGCTTTTTTTCTCTCCTCCTAATTATATGTAAATTCTTCCTCTTGATAGTGTCCCACATAACTCTTAGGCTTTCTTCATTCTTTTTTCTAATTGTTCCTCAAATAGATTAGTATAAACGGAGTTTTTCTCTATTTCATTGATTCTTTCTTCCATTAAGCCAATGCTACTTCTATGTCCTTCCATTGAGTTATGTATTTCTGATATTTTATTATTAATCTTCTGGATTTATAATTATTGTTTTTGTATGGTTTGTAACTGTCTACGTATTTTGTTATTTTGCCCTTGTATTGTTTCCCTGAATTCTTCTAGGGTTTTGTCTGTGTTTTCCTTGATCTCTCTGAGGACCCCATATATAAAATAAGTCTTTCGAATTCTTTATCTGGTAGCTCTGTTACCATTTCTTCCTCAGGAAGGTTTTCTGCCCATTTATTTTTCTCACTTGTTTGAATCATCTTATCCTGTTTTTTCATATGATTTGTTATTGTCTACCATCTTCCAGGCATTAAGGTGTTATTTATTTACTTATTGACTGATTGTATGTTTGCTTGTTTTGTCCTGATTTGTTGTTTCATTTTGATATATCAGGGAGGACAGAGTGGGCATGTGCCACTGACCGCTCATCTGGCGGCATGGGCACACTCACCATCTATCTCTAGATGAGTGGGGAAGTGGCGGGCAAGGCGAGCATGTGTTGCTGTTCACCGGGGCACACTGGGCAACTTAGGGCGAGTTAGGTGGATGCAGGTCATTGCCTGTCATCAGTCCAGTGCCACAGGAGCACATGATGGCACTTGCTGAGTGGGTGGGGTTGTAGGTGGGGGTGTGATGGGCGACCCAGAGTACTGGGCGCTCTCCGCCACTTGTCAGGTGGGCAGGGTGCAGGGAAGGGGGTGTGGCAGGTGACTGGGAGCACAGGACACTCTCTGCCTCATGTTGGGTGGGCGGGGTACAGGGCAGGGGGATATGGTGGCTGACCAGTGGCACGGGAGCGCTGCCGCTCGTCAAATTAGCAGGGTGGCAGGGGTGTGAGGTGGCAGACGGGGCAGGGTGAGGGGGAATGGGGAGCTCATATCACAGTCCCCAGATGGGCAAGGTGCCAGGGGTGGGAAATGTTCATGCTGCTAATTAGCAAGGGGGCGGGGGGAGGGAGAGCGTGCTCCTCTGATTACCAGGAGTGGGTGCCTGGGCACTTCTTGTCAGGTGCAGCCAGCAATCGGGACGTGGCCCTGACCAAATGCAAAAAGCAAAGGAGCTGCCCATAGTCTGGTCGGGTGAGGGACTTCCTGCTGGCACTCTATGGATCTGTTTACTCCATGTGCATCACCCATTCTAATGGTCAGGGACCGCCACTGGTGAGTAGTCCTTTCTCTGGATCCTGGCTCCCTCCCTGCTCTGTGGACGCCAGGATCCCTGGAGTTCTCGCCTTCCTTCCTTTACTTTCCCTCCTTAGATCTGCTGTATGTACTGCTCACCTTGCTTCACTCAGGTATGTCTACATTTTCTCTGTCTCCCATTGGGAGGTGTGTGAAGTTGCCTTCCTGTGCTCCTCACCTGGGATTGCTACTGGCTTTGTCTCAAGATGGCCGCCTGTGCCAGGCCAGCTGGCAGGGCACCTCCGCTCTGTATCTCTCCTCATACACTGTTTTCATTCAGTTGTTTTCCAATCGGTGTTCGATCTAATTCTCTATCTTCCCATTTGATCCTCAAGGTTCCAGGATTGTCACCTGTATCGGTTTCACTTGGTTTCTTGGGACCTTGCTGTAGAAGGACAGCGTGGTGTGTCTGACTAAACCACCATCTTGGGTCTGTCTCCTCCACATGTATTATGTTTCTAATTTAAAAACACATTACATTTCTAATTTTTTAAATTACATTGCCAATTTAAAGGAAAATACTTCCACATGCTCATGAAGGGCCACTTCCCAGACCACCCCGTGCCGCAGAGGGACGGCCTCAGGGCACACTCACCCAGAAGTCTTCCCCAGGGCAGGGTCGCAGACAGACGGTGCAGGTGGCAGACGCGAAGGTGCCGTGGGCTTCAACCAGCTTTGAAGCGGGGATGCCAGCCACTGCAATTCAAACCTCAGGTGAGCACCATGGACACCTAGAGGAGCCACTGAGCCCAATGACCCTGCCTGTGCCACTTACAGGTGACGTTCATGACCAGACAATGCACAGGGCACAAGGGACACCCAGGAGAGCCAGGTCAGCCAAAACAAAGGACAAAAGTTCAGATAAAACTACACCCGATACCAGAATACATCTTCTATTCTAAAAGACACCAAGTAAAAGTGTAAATATAACATAATGAACTTCAAAAAATTGCTTGGCTAAAAACAGATAAAAGGTGACTAAGGCAATAATCTGTTACCACTGCCTGCTTCTGAGAGGCTCTAGGTGGCTGCCACAACACCCCCAAGAGTATCCTGACTCCCAAGCCAAGACCCACGGCCTACCTGGCTATACCTAGGCTGACAGTAGCTCCAGGTGTGGGTGTCACCTGGGCTCTGGGGTCCATGCTACAGACTCTTTCTAGGAAGTAAGCATTTCCTGAACTCTACAGACGACAACACTTTAAACCACAACATGCCGTAGCCTGGAGAGCAGCTGCCAGCCTGCTGGCACCACGCACAGGAAGAGGCCCCGCCGATGTTCCCTGGCCTCAGGGTGCATGCTGGTGTGGCCACCTGGACATGAAGGAGACACCGTACTTTGCACACTCAAGAACACTAGGGAGTTAACTTGTGTTTTTGATGTGATAACAGCATCGTGGCAATGCCTTAAAAGTCTTCACCTTTTAGAAACGCCTACTAGTATATTTGTAAATTACATTCATGTGTGTGGGACTTTCTTTAAAGTAATCCAGGGTGGTATGGCTTGACATGAGTGACGATGACTCTTTATCTCTATATGCTTGAGAAACTTCCTAATAAAGAATACAGTTTAAAAGGAAAGCAGTCATCCCATCAGACTAGCAAAACCAGAAGCTCCCAAATCAGCTTTAGCCCAGCCTCAAACGAGAGCGCCCAGGCACATCGAGAAGGGGCCAGAGGTGGCGGAGTGAGTGCTGGGCCCCGTCCAGCAGAGCTGCCCCAGCCCCCAACAGGGAGAAGGTGCGCTCACCCCGCTCAAGCCCGTCTATGTTCTGTGTGTAGAGCCGTAGCAGCAGCCCCTTCTCGTGCAGGAGCCGCAGGAAGTAGTGAGTCATGTTGGGCCGGAAGTTCCCAGGGTACAGCTCCTTGGCCAAAGTGAAAAAGGGCTTGGGGTTTCGAAAGAAGAATGAAAGTTCAAAAATGGCTTCGGGGTATGGGATGTCGTACTGCTGGAGATTGCTGTAGAGGCCGCTCCCCGGAGACCTGCAAAGAGAAAGAAGCCCTGAGGAGGGGGTGGCAAATGGGGGGGGGGGGGGGGAGGGGGGGGGGGGGGGGGCCCAAAGGGGGGGGGGGGGGGGTGCTGAGAGGGCAGGAGGAGGTGAGAGAGTGAGGGGAGCACGCCAAGGCCGGCAGGGCCGCATGGCACCTGAAGTCAGGGATGCCGCTGGGTGTGCTGATGCCGGCCCCCACCATGACCACCAGCCTCTGGCAGGCTCTGGTCCGGATCAGCTCGGCTACATCCTGCAAGGACAGCTGCTCCCTGGTACTGCCACCTCCCCCTCCAGAATCTCTCGAGGTGCAAGTAGAAAGGGACACGGGCCTTCTCTCACCTGCAGTACCAACGGGAAAAGCACAAAGTGGAAAATACGACAGATGGACAGCAATAACATCATGCCAGCAAGAACAGGCAAGGCCCAGCCTCCTGCCACTCCACCCCAGGACGGCCACACAACTCCCTCCAGCCCCAAATGTCCACCATCCTCATCAGGGTGATCGCGCGCCTAAAACACAGCACTGTCCTAAAGCACGGCCAAGGTCATTGGGACCATGCAAATGAGGAAGTTGTCCCGTGATGCTGTACAGAAGGTCGGAGCTCAGACAGGCCCCACACCACGGGCCATACCTGCGCACCTCGGCTGTGACAAAGGTACAGTGACCCACGAGGAAAACAGAGTACCAAGCTTCAGGCTCCACAGACCCCTCCGGAAGGAACAGTCACACGCCGAGAGGCAGGGTCCAAACTGCTGCAGGCAAAGCAATCAGCAATCCTAGCCTGCTCACGTCAATCGTGCAAACCCGTCTAGGGAGACTAAGATCACCCACCGGTGACGCCAGACTGTGTGGTGGACAACACATGCCATTCCACACACGTCATCTGGCATCTTAGCTTCCCTTCCCTGGCCCAGGCAGCTCTTCTATTTCATCCCTAGCCACCCAGGGCTAAATCAGTGGATACCAGCCACAGGCACAGAGGTCCACACAACTCCCTGCACTTCAGAAAAGCTGGCCCCCCTACTCTCTTAGGGTCTAATCATTCACTGGAATGACTCACAGAGCTCAGTGAAACACTATACCTACAACAACAACTTTAACAGAGAAGAACATAAATGAAAAAATGCACAGAGAAAGGTCTGGGAAGGGTCCTCAAGGGGATATGCTTACTCTCCCAAGAAAAGTTGGTCACTCTCACCAATCAGGAAACTTTTCAACCAGGAAATGCAGTATGACGTATCACAGCTGGCGCCACTTCTCAGCCAGGACCTTGGACAGCTTTCTGTTGCCTGCAGGCTCCCACAACTCCTCAGGGGTGCAGCAGCCTTCCACCAGGTCTGGAAGGGTTTCTGTCAAGGGCTTCACGTCTTGGAGGATGTGCCATCCCTCCTGGCTGTCATCACCCTGGAAGCCCCATCAGAGACTCCGTGTTCTAGGGTTTTTAATAAGCCAATCCTCACGCTCCTTTGTCAATGATCAGGTGAGGCTCGCTAGCCAAACAGGGCAAAAGTAACAAACCCTCAGGGGCAGTCAACAACCCAGGAAATCCCCTACGGTCAATTCCCCAAAACCAAGGGCAAAAGGCCACACAAGGAAAGTCACTGCACCTCAGGTGTTGGTCTGGCTTGAAAGAACAGAGAATAAAGGCCATGTAAGGCAATTCCACACCTCCCAGGCCGCGGCCTCTCCAACACTCACAGCCACCTCGGGAGGCAGCTCTTATGATCACACAGTTGGCGCATGGCGCGATGGACCTGCCAGCACTCTCTACAAAGCTCTAGAACTGATACCACCGTCGCTCTGGAGGCTGACACCACAGCAAGGTCAGCTGTAGTGAGAACAGTGGCCTTTCATTGCACCCAGGGAGCAGGACTAGGTGACACACGGCCTCCAGCACAGGGGTCCCACCACTAAAGCCCCCCAGGGCCTGGAGGGCATCCCCTGCATCCAACCACACCACCCAGGGATTGGCCCAAGGTCAATGCCACTGGATCCCCCTGCATGGCCCTTTTGCACAGCAGGGCAGGTGGCCCATCAGCTTTCCCAGGAGGTGACCCTGAAGCCTCGCCTCTGACCTTCCCACCCAGAGGCAGGGCTGACAGGAGCCAGGCTATGGCACCCCAAAATAGGCTCCTACACCTCAGTCCCCAGATACCTGCTGTCTTGCAGCACCGTCAGTTTGCTTTGGCACCACTGGGTCCCACGAGAAACACCCAGAACCAGAAATGAAGTCTGAAGAGGTGGCCACCTGCCCAGAAACTGAGACCTTCCTCCCACCATCTGACCACAGAGACCCTCCACCAAACCATCCCTGAACCCCATAACATCTGACCCTCCCCCACGCCATCTGACTGCACAGAGACCCTCCACCACACCATCCGACCCTCCCCACACCATCTGACCACAGAGACCCTCCACACCATCTGACCTTCCCCCACCATCTGACTGCAGAGACCCTCCACACCATCTGACCTTCCCCCACCATCTGACCGCAGAGACCCTCCACACCGTCTGACCTTCCCCCACCATCTGACTGCAGAGACCCTCCACCACACCATCCCTGAACGCAGAGACCTTACCCCATAACATCTGACCCTCCCCCACCCCATCTGACTGCACAGAGACCCTCCACACCATCTGACCCTCCCCCACACCATCTGACCCTCCCCCACGCCATCTGACTGCACAGAGACCCTCCACACCATCTGACCCTCCCCCACACCATCTGACCCTCCCCCACGCCATCTGACTGCACAGAGACCCTCCACAACGTCTGACTCTCTCCCCCACACCATCTGACTGCACCGAGACCCTCCCCCATGCCATCTGACTCATGAGCAGCCCCCCATCAGTTCACATAACAGGGCCCCCAAGCAGCACAGGAGGAAGAGCTCCACAGAGAAAGCAGCCTCTGGAGGTTCGTGATGAGCAAAGTGATGGGGGAAGGGCCCTGTGATGAGAAGGCCCAGTAATGAGAAGTGAAGGGGGGCTGTGATGAGAAGTGAAGGGGGGCTGTAATGGGGGGCTGTGATGAGAGGGGGTGCTGTGATGGGGGCTGTGATGGGGGCTGTGATGAGGGGGGCTGTGACGGGGGGATGTGATAAGGAGTGACGGGGGGCCTGGTTGGCAAGCACCAGAATGCGCAGAGTCCAACGCCCACCTCCCCTGTTAAGTTACTCAGTACTAAGGCTAAGAACAACTGGAGATGATTCTCACAGTCTTGCTGGAAGAACCTGGAGCTGTAAACTTCCCAGCAGAAAGCACAGGAAACACAGCAAGGAATAAAAGCTGCACGCCCCACCCCCAACCCTCGCCCCAGTGCTCTTGCAACGGAGCCGAGCTGAGCCGGAGCCGGCAACAGAGCCGGCACAAATCCTGAGGAAGTCTCTGGGTGAACGGCTTGCATAAAAGCACCTGGTCAGGCACCTTGGGTGCAAGAGGGAAAGTACGGCTCCAACTCCATCCCTCCTCACTTCACCCTGCACCAAGAGCGTGCAGCAGCAGTCGCCCAGCTCCTCTAAAGGCTAGCTGCTGAGAGGGATACAAAAGCAGAAGAGAAGCCGTCACCACCACTGAGTGCCTGCTGAGGCTCTTCACGCATCTCCCTCATCTATGAGTCAGACAGACAGGTGGACAGGGTTTTACCACCTTCACAGAACATACCTGGGGTACGAGACTCAAAGCAGATGCTCTGTGGTCTGAAATTCCTGGGAGTTGGGGACTGGGGACCCTGAGGTGGGCACGGGTAAAGAGGGAAACAAGGGGTGATTTCACCTACAAGCCTCAAATTCAAAAGTCAAGGGGCAGAAATTGAAATGGCTGAAAACCTGTGCGCCTGTGCAAACTGACCGCTCGTCATGGCAACCTCACACCCCAACTCAGGAGAGTACCTCTACAGCACGTATCCTGCTCCTTCCCCAGCACCTAGAACAAGAGTCTGCCACCGAGTAAGAGCTAAGGAAAGGTTTGCTGGCAGAACGAATGACTCCCCAGCATCTTTATTACAAACTCTTCGCTGATATTTTTAGTAACCATGAAAGATGATATTAAGTAATGTGTTTATCCAAATACTCACCCACTACTGGTCATTTAGGTTTGTTTCCAATTTTTATCTCTATAAATAACACTGATTAACAACTTTGGGCCTGAAGATTTTTCCACATGGAGGATCAGTTCCTAGGTAAGGATTCCAAGAAGTGCAATTGCTGTGTATAAGGGTATGGACATATGCTCATAGAAGACTAACTGCAGAACCTTTTCGGGGGTGGTGAAGCAATAAAAATGTATATAGCTTTAGACTCAGCAGTTCCACTGATAAGGATTTTTCTAAAAAGTGAAGTATGAACAAGTGTGTTCCTCATAGAATTATCTATAATAACTAAAGATTGAAAACCATCTCAATAAGGAAATGGTTAAATTACAAAAACTCATATAATGGAATCCTATGAATCAACATTCGAATGTGTGGATCACAACAAATTGTGGATAACACTGGCAATAGGAATTCCAGAACACTTAACTGTGTTCATGAGGAACCTGAACTTAGACCAAGCAGCAGTCGTTCAAACAGAACAAGGGGATACTGCGTGGTTTAAAGCCAGGAAACGTGTGTGTCAAGGTTGTATCTTTCCACCATACTTATTCAATCTATATGCTGAGCAAATAATCCAAGAAGCTGGACTATATGAAGAATGGGGCATCAGGATTGGAGGAAGACTCAATAACAACCTGCATTATGTAGATAACACAACCTTGCCTGCTGAAAGTGAACAGAAGTTGAAGCACTTAACTGATGAAGATCAAAGATCACAGCCTTCAGTATGGATTATGCCTCAACATAAAGAAAACAAAAATCCTCACGACTGCACCAATAAGGAACATGATGATAAATGGAGAAAAGACTGAAGTTGAGGATTTCATTTTACTTGGATGCACAACACCCATGGAAGCAGCAGTCAAAAAATCAAACGACACATTGTATTGGACAAATCTGCTGCAAAAGACCTCTTTAAAGTGTTAAAAAGCAAATATGTGACTTTAAGGACTGAGATGTGCCAAGCCACGGCGTTTTCAATCGCCTCATATGCCTGTGAAAGCTGGACAATGAGAAGAAAGACCAAAGAAAAATCAATGGCTTTGAATTGTGGTGTTGGCGAAGAACATACCGTGGACTGCCAAAAGAACGAACAAATGTGTATTGGAAGAACAGCCAGAAAGCTCACGAGAAGCAAGGATGTTGAGACTACGTCTCACGTACTTTGGGCATGTTATCAGGAGGGACCAGTTCTTGGAGAAGGACATCATACTTGGTAGAGGCTCAGCGGCAACGAGGAAGACCCTGAAGATGGGTTGACACAGTGGCTGCAATGGGCTCAAGCACAACAACTCTGAGGTTGGCACAGGACCGGGCAGTGTTTGGTTCTGTTGTACACCGGGTCGCTATGAGTCAGAACCGAGTCAACGGCCCCTAACAATAGATCAGCATAAAAACATTCAGAAAACACTATGTATTTAAATGGCTGTAACTCAAGATATACTGTAGTAAGAAAACCGGCGAGACACGTAACGGAACTTCCACTAAAAAAGCTCAAGAAGACTCGCCAGTACTGCTTGTACGAGCCCAGAATCTCAGGAAAGAAGACACGAAGACGAAGCCGCCCTCCGTCAGAACGAACACGAACACCACTTCCCCACGAGCGTCCGCTTCACGGTCTTGACCTATCCGACGCCCTCCACGCCCCACAGCCACCCCTGCGGAAAGAGCCTGCGAGCCCGCGACGACCGCTCGGCCCCGGCCCGCGGGCTGCCCCAGGAGGAAATGAGGTCGGCGGCCGCAGGCCCGCTCACCTCCCGCGCCCAAGGGCCTGCGGGCGGGGAAAAGCCCCTTCCTCAGTGCGGGGACGGCGCGACGAGCCAACAGCGCCATTTTCTCCGCGACCGCGAGTGTTCTCCCGTCACGTGCCCGCCCACCACGCTCTTGCCCCGCCCCGCACGTCGGCGTCCGCCACGCCCCCAACAGCCTCTTGCCCCGGCGCGCACGTTCGTCCTCTCGTTCAAAGAGCAGAGACGCGCCGTTACCCTAACGATAAGCGGTCTCCTGGGGTTGGGCAACAGAGCTCCCGGTCCGCCCCGCGCGACTCGGCGCCGGAAGTGAGTGAGCACTTCCGGCGGCCATCCCCGCGGCGCTGACATCTCGGCGGTAGACTTGGTTGTGCCGTTGTCCTGGGTTCTTCCTGCCGTCATGAAGGACGTACAGGGCTTTCTACAGCAGAGCCAAAGCTCCGGACCTGGCCAGGCCGCCGTGTGGCATCGTTTGGAGGAACTCTACACGAAGAAGTGAGCGCCGAGCCAAGGGGTCCCGGGCCCCGGGGAGAGCAGAGCAAGGCCGAGGGGCTCCGAGGCGGCCGGGCCGGGAACGGGGCGGAGGCGTGTGGGAGGAGAGCTTGCTGGACTGAGGGCGTCAGACCGGCCGATCTGTGTGGGGGCTTGAGGAGGCGGGCGCGTGTGGGGACAGTGAGAACAGTTGGGGACCGGCTGAGCCGGCACGGTGGGCTGAGGAACCCCGAGGATTGAGCAGCAGGCCGTCACTGCCTTCCTGAGCGAAGGGCTGTGACTGAGGCTTCTGAACTCCCCATCCTCTCATCTTACTGAAAGGGTTCAGGCTGGGCGGTGAGTTTAATTCTTGAGTTCAGTCAAACGGGCAGGGCAGCAGACCCTGGTGACTTGTCCTTAACCTTGTCATAGTTTGCTTTCTCGCGGTCTAGAGGCATACACGGAGGCCGGTGCAGCGCTGTTCTTTTCGCTGTCGATTCTGCGGCTTGTTACGTGCGGGGGTGCCACCACCGCCACCCTCCCCCGTGATCCCTACTTTCCATTGCACTTCACTTTGGGCTTTATGTCCTTAGAGAGATGTCAGAGTTTTGGTTTGTTTAGAAACACGATGAATTCCAGAACAATTGTCTGTTGCTAGGCACCAGCCTCTTTTAAAATTAATAGACTAAATTGCTAACGTTAGGGTATAGATATTCCATAGGAAAACATACTTCCTGTAGTAACCTCTCTGATAACAACCTTGAGCGTTTAGTATAGTGCCTTTCATGCCGGCATTCAGTCCATGTTTTGATGGTGTCCAGCAGGCTGCTGCAATTAACAGTTTTTGAGATAAAGTTGACAAGGATGTGATTCTTAGTGCTTGGCCAGTAATCGCTTGTGTTTGGTAGCATTTTGTATTTTTCAAAGCACATTGATATACGTTGTTTTTAGCCTTCGGTTTTTGGATGACATGCACCATACTACTGTTCTAAACATTGTACGTGTTAGCTCACTTACTAACTCATTTATCCCCATTTATAGATGACGACACTGAAGCTCAGTTTAAGCGCTAGGATTTTAACTTAGAGCTGTATGATTCTAAAGCTCTTGTTTCCAGTCGAACCTCACAATAACCTTTTGAGGTAGCCAGAAGGATGTTCTCCATTTTACAGCTGGGAAAACTGAGTCTTAGATTAACATGTTAATGTTACTCAAGATGATGTAACTGTTGAGCAGAAGAGCCAGGAGAACTCAGGTTCATTAGCATGTGCTTTAGTATTCTTTCTGTTATACAATATGACTGCTAGTATTTATTACTTGATAGGACCGCAAAAGCTGAAGGTGTGTGTGACCTGATGCGAGGTTATAGGTCTTGAGGGCATTGTGTTTTTCAGGTTGTGGCATCAGCTGACGCTTCAGGTGCTTGATTTTGTACAGGACCCGTGCTTTGCCCAAGGAGATGGTCTCATTAAGGTAAATCATTTACTATGTTAACCAAAACCCATTGCTGTCAAGTCAGTTCCAACTCATAGTGACCTTATAGAACAGGGTAGAACTGCCCCGTAGGGTTTCCAAGACTGTAATCTTTGAAGAGGCAGACTCCCACATCTTTCCCCCACAGAGCTGCGGGTGGGTTCAAGCTGCTGACCTTTGGGTTGGCAGCTGAGCATTTAACCACTGTGCTACCAGGGACATCTGTTTACCATGTTAGGTCGGATTGTATAAATAATGCTCCAAGACTTTCAGAATCATTGATAGGCTTTTAAATAGTAACGGTAAGCTATGCCTGTTCTGACACCGCTGTGCGTCATTGTCCTGAGCACTTTACATATTTACTCACTTAATCCTCCTGTGTGGTCTCTCTGAGTCCAAATCAACTTGACAGCAGTGGGTTTTTGTTTTTTTGGTTTTATAATCCTCATTGGAAGGTAAGTACTACTGTTGTTCCCATGTTTTAGATGTAGAAGCAGATGCCAAGTTGTTGTCAGGTGCTGTCGAGTCAGTTCCGACTCATAGCGACCCTGTGTACAACAGAATGAAGAAGCACTACCTTGTCCTGCCCCATCCTCACAATCGTTGTTGTGCTTGAGTTCAGTGTTGTAGCCACTGTGTCAGTCCATCTCGTTGAGCGTCTTCCTCTTGTTCGCTAACCCTCTACTTTACCAAGCATGATGTCCTTCTCAGGGACTGGTCTCTCCTGACATAACGTCCAAAACATGTGAGACGTAGTCTCGCCATCCTTGCTTCTAAGAAGCATTCTGGTTGTACTTCTTCCAAGACAGATTTGTTCGTTCTTTTGGTAGTCTATGGTATATTCACTATTCTTCGCCAACACAATAATTCAAAGGCATCAGTTCTTCTTCGATCTTCCTTATTCATTGTCCAGATTTCACATACATATGAGGCAATTGAAAACACCATGGCTTGGGTCAGGCGCACCTTCATCTTCAAGGTGACATCTTTGCTTTTCAACACTTTAAAGAGGTCTTTTGCAGCAGATTTCCCCAATGCAATGTGTCTTGATTTCTTGACTCCTGCTTCCATGGGTGTTGATTGTGGATCCAAGTAAAATGAAATCCTTGACAACTTCAGTCCTTTGTCCATTTATCATGATGTTGCTTATTGGTCCAGTCATGAGAACTTTTGTTTTATGTTGAGGTGTAATCCATACTGAAGGCTGTGATCTTTGATCTTCATCAGTAAGTGCTTCAAGTCCTCTTCACTTTCAGGGAGCAAGGTTGTGTCATCTGCATATCACAGGTTGTTAATGAGTCTTCCTCCAATCCTGATGCCCCATTCTTCTTCATATAGTCCAGCTTCTTGGATTATTTGCTCAGCATACAGATTGAATAGGTATGGTGAAAGGATACAACTCTGATGCATACCTTTCCTGATTTAAACCACACAGTGTCCTCTTGTTCTGTTCGAACTACTGCCTCTTGGTCTAAGTTCAGGTTCCTTATGAGCACAATTAAGTGTTCTAGAATTCCCATTTTTCACGACGTTATCCGTAATTTGTTATGATCCACACAGTCAGATGCCTTAGCATAGTCAATAAAACACAGGTGAACATCTTTCTGGTATTCTGTGCTTTCAGCCAGGATCCATCTGACATCAGCAACGATATCCCTGGTTCCACGTCCTCTTATGAATCTGGCTTAAATTTCTGGCAGTTCTCTGTCGATACACTGCTGCAGCTGCTTTTGAATGATCTTCAGCAAAATTTTACTAGCGTATAACATTAATGATACTGTTCAGTAATTTCTGTATTCGGTTGGTTCACCGTTCTTAGGAATAAGCATAAATATGGATCTCTGCCAGTCAGTTGGCCAGGTAGCTGTCTTCCAAATTTCTTGGCATAAATGAGTGAGTATTTTCAGACTGCATCCGTTTGTTGAAACGTCTCAATGATATTCTGTCAGTTCCTGGAGCCTTGTTTTCACCCACACCTTCAGTGCAGCTTGGACTTCTTCCTTCAGTATCATCGGTTCCTGATCATATGCTGCCTCCTGAAATGGTTGAACGTCGACCAGTTCTTTTTGGTATAATGACTTTGTGTACCCCTTCCATCTTCTTTTGTTGCTTCCTGCGTAGTTTAATATTTTCCCCATAGAATCTTTCACTATCGCAACTCGAGGCTTGAATTTTTTTCAGTTCTTTCAACTTGAGCAATGCTGAGTGTGTTCTTCCCTTTTGGTTTTCTATCTCCGGGTCTTTACACATGTCATTATAATATTTTGTCTTCTCGAGCCACCGTTTGAATTCTTCTGTTCAGCTCTTTTACTTCATCATTTCTTCATTTTGCTTTAGTTACTTAACTTTCAAGAGCAACTTTCGGAGTCTCTTCTGACATCCATTTTGGCCTTTTCTTTCTTTCCTGTCTTTTTAATGACCTTTTGCTTTCTTCATGTATGATGTCCTTGATGTCATTCCACAACTCGTCTGGTCTTTGGTCATTAGTGTTCAACGTGTCAAGTCTATTCTTGAACAGATGCTAAGAGATGAAGTAATCTGCCACAGGTCATAGCTAGTAAGTGGCCTGGGGGATGGAGACAGACATTCTGGCTTCTGTACATCTAATGTTCCAGCCTAAAATTACGCCATCTAATAGCATGCCTCTGCATCTTATTGTTCAGAGACTTATATTTTTGGAGTACTGTAAAAACATACTTGAGGGCAGTGTCTGACCTCTTCTTACTTCACAAGGGGAAGGGAGACTCAAGATCAACAGACCAAGGCTGATTCCCATGAGGCGGAGGTCAGACATGCCTCTTCTGTCTGCTATCTTTACTAATTCTGACACCAGCTGTCCCTCCCACAGCACTCTCTACTGGGTTCAATAATTCATTGCAATGGCCACATAGAACTCACAGGCCACACTCACAATTAAGAGATTTGTTAGGGAAGTAACAGTTACAATTCAGGCTCAGGAACACTCAGGATGCAGTTCTTCCATCAGGACAGCCTCTGTGCTCGCAGGCATGCCTTTCCCTGGCCCTCAGTCTCTGCCCAAAGGCACTCAGCTTTCTCTCTCCGTGGGCCAGGAAGCCCACCCTGCTGTTTGCTGCTGGTCTCTGCTGCCAGTTTCTGCTGTGGGTCTCCTTCTTTGGTGGTAGTGGGCTCCCCTTTTTGTTCTGGAATTTTCTCTCTTTTAAGGCTATAATTACCCTATCACACCATCACCTGAGTGGGAGTTACAAGACTGTGGCTAGAAAGGCCACACAAAAGTAATCAATCAGTAAGCAATGGCACCACAACTGTTACCAAACCCATTACCATCAAGTCGATTCCGACTCATAGTGACCCAATAGGACAGAGTAGAACTGCTCTGTAAGGTTTCTGAGGCTGTAATCTTTACAAAAGCAGACTGCCATATCTTTCTCCCACGGAGCGACTGGTGAGTTTGAACCACCAACCTTTCGGTTGGCAGTCGAGCACTTAACCACGGCGCCACGAGGGCCTCTTCTTGGAGTACTGTGCTTTTGGGAAAATATTATTCAAACATTGAAACTTCAAATTAGAGGATGGAATAGTATGTAGAGGAGGATTGCTACAGGAATCCTAGATAACTGCCGTCACACCTGTTCACCCCCACTACTCTGTGCTTGCCACAGCGCTCTGTCCTGGGCAGTAGGACGGGGGACGGGGAGCTGGGGGATCCTGCATAATACCACGCTGCCTCTGGAATAGAGCACTTTTTTAAAACTTCTGGTACTAGAAAAAAAAATACATCTCATTTCCTGGCATTACTGATTAACTAACTGGCATTTCTTTACTGGAGTTTTGGGGGAGATTGTTTTGGCCTCTGATTTAACAGAGAAAAGCATCTATTTCTAAATATTTTGGTTATGTCTCTGTTTGGAGTCGTGAACCTGGACTTCAGCAGTCACTTCTTCCTTATTCTTTCAGCTCTGTCTTAGTTTCTTAGTGTTGCTATAATAGAAATACCACAAGTGGGTGGCTTTAACAAACAGAAATTTGTTTTCTCACAGTTTAGAAGACTAGAAGTCCAAATTCAGGGTGCCAGCTCTAGGGGAAGGCTTTCTGTCTCTGTCAGCTTCGGAGGGAGGTCCTTGTCTCTTTTCAGCTTCTGTCCTCAGTCACTTGGTGATCTTCATGTTGCCTGGCATCTGTCTTCCCCCATCTCTTTTTGCTTCTCTGGGCCTAATCAGCTCAAAGGTGATTGGTTCAAGACACACCCTATACTAATATGGCCTCATTAACACAGTAAGGAAACCGCTATTCCAAATGGGATTACAGGCACAAGTACGTTGTTGTTAGGTGCTGTAGAGTCGGTTCTGACTCATAGCGACCCTGTGTGTGACAGAACGAAACCCTGCCTGGTCCTGCACCATCCTCACAGTCGTTGCTATGTTTGAGCCCATTGTTGCAGCCACTGTGTCAATCCATCTCATTGAGAGTCTTCCTCTTTTTTGCTGACCACCTACTTTACCAAGAATGATGTCCTTTTCCAGGGATTGGTCCCTCCTAATAACATGTCCAAAATAAGCAAGACGAAGTCTCGCCATCCTCGCTTCTGAGGAGCATTCTGGCTGTACTTCTTCCAAGACAGATTTGTTTGTTCTTCTGGCAGGCCATGGTATATTCAGTATTCTTCACCAACACCACAATTCAAAGGCATCAATTCTTCAGTCTTCCTGGCTGACTCCATTTTCTGTGCCTTTTTTCACGCTGCATGCTCTCCCCCAGCCTCCCCTAGGCCCTGACAGACCCCATGAATTTGTTCACTGGTAATCTCTGCTCTGAGGTCTTTCCTGACATCTTTCTCTGATTCTAAGTGAATCAAAGATTTGTACTTGCGTTGTCACTGGTAGCTAGCTCGTGGATAGCTTGAGTCACTCACTCTGAACGTGTTACTTTATGTGTGCTCATGGTGAAGCTTCCATACCACACTGCTGCCCCTGTGAGCCTAGAGGTTGTGCTGGGCACGCCGTCTCCTGGGCTATGTGGAAAGACAATGGATGAGGGCCATCCTAATGCTTGTCCCCCGGGTTCCAAGTTACACTGATGGAAGGTTCGTACTCGTTTGTCTCGTTTTTGCTTTGTCTTCAGTCACTTTTCTAAACGTGACCGATGGTTCCTCAACCACACAGTAACATGTCAGGTCATCAGATTTGAGTTTACTTTTTCCATGGTCAAAATAAACCTTTAAGAATTGTTGGGACCCAGCTTGTATAAGTGCCAGATAGATCAGTATTCATGATGTTACCACAAGTAATTGTGAGTTTCTAGACTTAATGAATATCTTTAGATAGTTCCATGAATTATAATAGTTATCTCAGAAAAATGGGAACATTTCTGTTTAATGAGGAAGATATTTGAAATATTTCCTTGTAATGAAGAAGCCACATATTTCCTGTAGCCAGATTTAAATACTCAACTGACTACACCAGGTCATTTCCATCTTTCTATTTTATATCCAGGGGAGCTTCAGACTCTACCATCCAGAGCTGAACTACCTGGAGGTTCCCTCTCCCTGCGTTGCCCACACTGGCTCCTCTTTCTGGGTTCACATCCCAGTGTACAGCACCCCTTCACCCAGTTACTCACTCATAGCTGAGGGGTCATGCTCTGCTCCCCCTTCTCTTCCGGCTCACATCTGGTCAGCTTCTGGTTCAACTTACCAACAGGTGTCTCTCAGACTTTGTCCACCTTCACTGCTTTCGACTCCTTAATCTCTCCTGTCTTGGCAGTAGCCTGTTAACTGGTCTGTCTCCCTCAGTCTTTTCCTTTGCTATCCTCCCTGCTCCCAGTTAGTTCTAGAATAGAGATGTGGTCACGAATCTCTTTGCTTAAACCCCTCACTGCTTCTGTGCTGACTGAGGGTAAAGGTCTGACCGTCAGCCTGACCCTAACCCCCACACTTTCATCCTCAGAGACATCCCGGAAGGATGATCTGGATTTTTCTTCAGTGCTTTTGCACATGTTTGTCCCCGTCTGCTTTTCCCCCAACTTCTCCCTCTCCCACACCAAATTTGTCCATCTCTCGAGCTGCTCTTCATTACTTAACACTTAGTCATCGCCACTTCTGGAATAACCCCCTTGAAACCTCTTCCTTTGATTGATCCACCAGCGTGCTTTTTTTCTTGTTCCTAAGCTCACGGTTATGTTATCATGTTACGCTCACATGTTATCAGAAGGGACCAACCCTGGAGAAGGACATCATGCTTGATAAAGTATAGGGTCTGTGAAAAAGAGGAAGACCCCCAATGAGATGGATTGACACAGTGGCTGCAACAATAGGCTCAGGCATAACAACAATTGTGAGGATGGTGCAGGACCGGGCAGTGTTTTGTTCTGTTGTACACGGGGTCACTATGAGTCGGAACTGACTCAATGGCACCTAACAACAAAAGTGCACGGTATTCTTACCTATTTGTTTGCAGGTCTGCTCCATTGGCCTGGAGCTCCCTGAAGGCAGGGTTTTGTCTGGCGTGTTCTGTGTCTGTAGTGTCTAGCAGAGTCTGAGTAAGCGCCCAGGTGTTTGCTGGATTTGGTCGTGGGACATATGTAGCAAGCCTGTAACCTTCTAAAACCTGGAGGAACTCTATGCTGTCAGTTAGTGGGAATTTCGCATGGTGGTCTGTTGGCTTGGAGTAACCTGGAGGAAGAATCTGGGAGTTGTCTGCAGGAGAGCCTTAAAGGGCCAGTCCACTTCATAGCACCCTGGTTTCCTATATATCACTATATTCACAAGTTCTTAGTGAAGACCACTGGGAGCAGAGCACAGAACAGACACTGCTCTAATGGTGTGAATCAAGAAGCGTTTATTACTCACAGAATAAACAGGACAGGGATAAGCAGAACAGCTTACATCATCGTTAGCCGGGGTTCCTCGAAGTTAGACTCCCGTCCTCAGGGTGGTGTCAGATCACAGCCAAGCACACCCTATTTCACATCTTGGGAGGAGAACACCTAAGTTGTTCTCTCCAGGGATTAAATACTAATTGGACAGCCATGTCTACTTGCCAAATAGCATGTATGAAGAAGAACAGGTAGGGGATGGGGAAATAAAAGAGAGGTAATTCAAGGAAGAAGGGAGGTAATAAAAGTGGAAAGCCCCCTGTAGGCAATGGACACCATTTATTGCCTCTGTTCAGAGTGGGCTAGATTTACTGGCACCAGAGAACGGCCCTTTCTTCTTTACCTCACTAAGACAGCTTAACAGAGCTCTGGGGGTGTGTTTAGAGGGCGATCATCTCATGAGGCACACCCTTCACCTTGTATCAGTTAGGAGCTGTTATGTCCATTTGCAGCTGGGGAGACAGAGATACAGCCTACCTGAGCACCCAGCACTTTAATAACCCACTGGGGATAATTTACGTGACCTTAAATAGGCCCTAGTATGGGTCTCCTGTCATTCAGCAAAAAGTATTGAAGGCCTACTATGAGCTTGGCACTGTGATCGTAAACTCACAACTTGATGGCGTTGATATAGTTCTGTTAACTAAAAACAGTGCTCAGAGTCTTGATTTTGCAGAGTGAAAGACGTGCTATAATTATTCTCTCTGCTTTGATTTCGCAGCTTTATGACAATTTCATCAGTGAATTTGAACACAGGTAAAACCCTCTTGTCCGTCTTTGACTTTGAAATGAGTGTGTCAACACTCACTGCTCAGATGGTGGCTTTTTTTCAGGGTGAACCCTCTGTCCCTGGTGGAGATCATTCTTCACGTCGTTAGACAGATGACAGGTGAGCCTGGCTTTGCTTCATGAATGAGCAGATCCACCCAGTAATTAAAGTGATCTTGAAGTATAAGTTCATTGAATTTTGCATTTTGATGTAAAACATTGTATTCTGAGTTGTTTTTACTGTACATAATGCTCTAAATTTTAAGATTATCCCACCTAAAATTGGATTCTTGGTTGGTAGAAGCCGGTCTGCAAAGGTTCTGTGTTGGTCGTTTTTCTAACTTTGTTCCTTTTCCTTTTCTAGATCCAAATGTGGCTCTCACTTTTCTGGAAAAGACTCGTGAGAAGGTAACGAGGTCCGGTGATGCCTTTTAGAGTGTGTGTGGCCCACAGCTGTGTCTGGGCTGCGGGCTGCTCCTTGGGCCCAGTTGTTCCCGTAGCCATATGCATGGAGTTCACGTGGAATGTCTCTGCCCCGCTTCTGAGGGCCCTTGTTTCTGACGTCCACAGGTGAAAAGCAGCGATGAGGCGGTGATCCTGTGTAAGACAGCGATTGGAGCACTAAAATTAAACATTGGGGACCTGCAGGTTACGAAGGTAAGGTCGCCATGACACAGGTCTGTCTTTGATTTAAAAAGCTGTTTAAAAATCCTATTTTCCTTCCTTAACTGTTTATATTTAAATAATTTTAAATTATAGAAAACTTGCAAAAATAGTATCAAGCGCTCTCCTATGCCCTTCTCCCTGATTCCCCAGCTGTTACGTTTTATACTTTTCCTCTCATCCCCTGTGCACACGAGTATCGAGTATCTCGTGTAGCCAAGCGCATCCAAGGCCTCCGCGGCCCCTCACTGGTGAGCGTCAGCCTTCTTCCGCCAGCAGCCCCTGCGCTGCGCCACCCCCACCCCCACACACACCTTTTCAGTGTTGGTGGAGTTTCCTGTCTGTGTGGATGCCTTTCTCGTTTTCATTTTGGTGCAGTTCTGGGGACAGGTGGTAGACTTGGGTGGCAGTGAGATAAGTTTATATGCTTGGACCACCGTGTTTAACCAGAAAGTGCATATAGTTTGGTTTGTCATTGTTTGTTTTGGTAATCATAGCATTAAAGAAAATATTAGGGGTAAAAGAGTTAAAATTGCTCTTGTTCTCATTGCCCTAAAAATACTTTTTGTTGTGTACCACTTCGCAGCCCTGGCCTGCTTATTAGAGCCCCGAGTAGCCAGAGTGCCCTCCCGCCGCCTCCACGGGCCGTGTGTTTCTCCTGCGCGTCCCTGTGCCTCACTGACGTGTGCAGCCCAGACGCTGGGCGGCAGGGCCCTCACCTACTGCGCGTCCCCGTGCCTCACTGACGTGTGCAGCCCAGACGCTGGGCGGCAGGGCCCTCACCTACTGCGCGTCCCCGTGCCTCGCTGACGTGTGCAGCCCAGACTCTGGGCGGCAGGGCCCTCACCTACTGCAC
>NW_004444180.1:153956-158848 GCF_000243295.1 Trichechus manatus latirostris
CTGACGTGGGCAGCCCAGACGCTGGGCGGCAGGGCCCTCACGTACTGCGCGTCCCCGTGCCTCGCTGACGTGTGCAGCCCAGACACTGGGCGGCAGGGCCCTCACGTACTGCGCGTCCCCGTGCCTCACTGACGTGGGCAGCCCAGATGCTGGGCGGCAGGGCCCTCACCTACGGCGCGTCGCCATGTGATGCGTGGGTCTCGTTGGCTTTGACTGCTGTGTGTGTCCTATTGTGTGATTGTCCCACACTATGTCTCCGTTCTGCCCGACAGTCAATGTGGCGGCTGTCCATATTCTGGTGCCTGGCTCCTGTGTGCACGGTAGTCTCATGGGGTGTGCCTGGGTTGGGGTTGTGGGCGTAGGGTACATGCCTCCCCCTTTCCCAGGTTCTGCCACCAGTTTCTGCAAAGGGGGTTACACCCCACCACAGGATATGTGTCCCGAAGTACCAAATCATCAACACGACGTAGTCACACCTTTTGATCCTTGCCCAGCCCATGGAATGAAATCTTGGTCACCTAGGGCTGCTATAACAGAAATCCCACAAGTGGATGGCTTTAACAAAGAGAAGTTTATTTCCTCACAGTAAAGTAGCCTTAAAGTCCAAATTCAGGGCATCAGCTTCAGGGGAAGGCTTTTTCTCTCTGCCAGCCTTCTCATCAATCATCCCCTGGACTAGGAACTTCTCCGTGCAGGAACCCCGGGTCAAAGAGACACGCTCTGCTCCCGGCACTGCTTTCTTGGTGGTGTGAGGTCCTCCAGCTCTCTGCTTGCTTCCCTTTCCTTTTACCTCTTGTAAGATAAAAGGTGGTACAAGCCACACCCCAGGGAAACTCCCTTTACATTGGATCAGGGATGTGACCTTAGTAAGGGTGTTATACAATCCCACCCTAATCCTCTTTAACATAGAATTACAATCACAAAATGGAGGGTAACCACACAATACTGGGAATCATGGCCCAGCCAAACTGGCACACATTTTTGGGGGACACAGTTCAATCCATGACAGTATCTCGCTGTGGGTTTTAACTGCATTTCCTGATCGCTAGTGGATTTTTGACCGTTTGTGTTTCCGCTTCTTAAATTGTCTGTTCATACTTTTTGTCCCTTTTTCTACTGCTTTGCTTGTCTCGTGATCGGTGTAAGAGTTCTCTATATGTTCTGGATCGTAATCTCTTGTGGGTTACACACGCTACAAAAATCTTTTCTCTCTCTGTGGCTTTACTTTGTACTTTTTTTGTATTTTGAATGAACTGGGGTTTTCTGTTTTAGTATAGTCAACCAGTCGTTGACTTTGTGGTTTACGCTGTTTTTTTTATTTTGCTATGTGTTACGATAAACATTTCTTGAGTTAAGGAAAATGGTCTTGCCTCCTGTGTGTAGGAGACAATCGAGGATGTTGAAGAAATGCTCAACAACCTGCCTGGTGTGACATCTGTCCACAGCCGCTTCTATGACTTGTCCAGTAAATACTACCAGACCATCGGGAACCATGCCTGCTATTACAAGGATGCCCTGCGGTTTCTGGGCTGCATCGACATTAAGGACCTGCCAGGTAGTGTCAGGGCTGCTGCAGGTCCTCCCTCGGGTCTACAGGAGGGTCCGCAGGAGCTGTGTGGTGCTTGGGCAGGGGGCTCAGGCTGCTCCTGTGCGTCGTGTCCTTGTGGGGACAGCCCTATGCCCCAGCGTGGGACCGTCTGCCCGTGCTGCGGCTTCTATGCTGTTTCTGCCAGGGCCTGCAGCCCCCCGCCGCCCTGCTCTGCGTCTACTGTTTCCCAAGCTAGAGACCTTTGTAAGAAGCCATGTGGTGAGCCCTCGGAGCCCCTGCAGGAGGGGCCCAGTGAGGTCTCTGTGCTGAGACCCTGAGAGCCAATCACAGTGTCTTTCAAAGAGTTGAGCAGACAGAAAAGTGACCAGTGAGTTTTGAGGAAAGTATTTCGGGAATACGTGTTCAGGAAAGAGTTTTTCAGCGTGTTTTAGGTGTTTTTTTTTTTTTTTCAATATGCTGCTGAAGTGAAGGAGGCCAGCGAGTCCTAGAATGCGGATGTAGCTTTGACAGGAAACGCACCAGAAAAAGTAGCTCTGGTTGTGGGAGGACAAGGAGCTGCTGCGTGGGAACAGGAAGCGGGTCAGTTCCAGTAGAGAAGGGGCTGGTGCAGCACTTTGGGATGAGTCAGAGGTGGTACTGCTTCTGTAGCAGGTGGCTGGGGGTTTGAGGAGCTCATACCCCTGGATGTGGTTCAGGCTGGGAACAGAAACCGAACCACAGCATTTCGGGAATTACAGATAATGTGCTTCCCATAAGGCTCGGTGTGTGGTTCCTGGTGTGATCGAAGCCCAGTGCTGGAGAAGAGATAGCTGGTGTTTGGGTTCTGCTGGAACCACTTAGAGGAAGATTCCTGTGCTCTTGATGACGTGCAATCTTAGAGCCGCTGAAGGCCCAGTTGTGGGACTGACTGCGTGTTTTTTGTCGCCACAGTGTCGGAGCAGCAGGAGAGGGCTTTCACCCTGGGGCTCGCAGGACTGCTCGGAGAAGGAGTGTTTAACTTCGGAGAGCTCGTAAGTCAACCTGGACACAGATCCCTGGTGAAGGCGCAGCTGGGGTGGTTTCTGGCTGACTGTCTGCCCCTCACAGCTCATGCACCCCGTGCTGGAGTCGTTGAGGAACACGGACCGGCGGTGGCTCATTGACACCCTCTACGCCTTCAACAGTGGCAACGTCGAGAAGTTCCAAACCCTGAAGACCGCCTGGGGCCAGCAGGTGGGCCGGCTGGGGTGGCTGTACGCTCCCGCGTGTCTCTGCCCTTGCCTGTGCATGCACACATTGGCTGAGCACCTTCCAACCACACCTACCGCCCACCTGCGCCCACCTGCTCTCTGCGTCCACCCTCCGTCTGCACCCTACCCTCCATCTGCACCCCACCTTCCATCTGTGCTCACTTGCTGTCTGCGCGCCACCTGCCATCTGCACCCTGTTCCGTCTGCGCCCCATCTACCATCTGTTCTCCTTCTCTGTGTGCATATGGGCACTCGGGGTGTCCGGGGAGAAGGGCCGGGGGCCGGGTCTTGCTCTCAGAGCATCTGGCTTTGTTGTGGAGACGCAGACAGCATAACAGGTGAGTTAGTTGCTGTGCTGATCTCAGCGCTACAGCCGCCAAGTGCAGGTGTCCTCAGGGTGCAGCAGGCGGCTTCCTCTGCGCTAGACAAAGCAGGGTGGCCCAGAAGTTTGCTCGTGAACAAAATGGATGACTACGAGAGCCAGGTGAAGAGGGCTGGGAAGGGCGCTTCCAGCAGAGGGGAAGGAAGCTTCTAGCGGGTTTGCTGGCTTGGTGTAGGGCAGAGTAGGGGTGCTATCTGGAGAACAGGGTGCAGCTGGTGAGAGGGGTGCTTCAAGGGACCTGAGTTTGAACAGTAGATTTGCTGGTTTTTTTAAGTGAAGTTGTTAGAAACAAATGTTACTAAATGTTACAGCTGTTAGTTCGTATGGGTAGCAATTGTGTTTGTGTTACTGTGTTTGTTGTACTTTTCCAGAACTGTCAGTTTTCTCAAGTGTATAATGAACTTGTGAAAACTCCCCCACAATGGAGAAAGGTCCAACCCAGCTGGCCAACTGGTGTGACTGCCTGTTGCTTGGAAAGATAGGGGCTGCCTTAGAAGCTTAAAACACTTCAGACTCGTGTGATCGGTCTGTCCAAGCCACAGGGAGCCTGTTGGGGAGGGAGTTCTTTTCCAAACAGCTTGGTGGCAGCCCCCTGGCAGTGTGTCCCTGTCGGGACTGCTGTATTGGGCTGTCACATGACTCCGCTTTGTCTAGTTATCAGTTCTTGTCAGTACCTCTGTGCCCCTCAGACGGCCCTGGGCCCCCAAGGAGAGCACGTAGACGTGTTGCAGAAGGGCTTGTTCTAGTTCTCACGACAATGATATTTTCCACGGTAGATTAACAACTTGTCCTTCTGACTCAGAACAAGTCTCCTGGGCTTATGGGGTCCTTTCCTCCGAGGGACTGTAGGGCCAGTGGCAGTCCATCCCTCCCTGATGCTGCCCTGTGCAGGGACCTTCTGGAAGCTCCCGTACCCAGTGTCCGGCCTCATACTGTTTGTGGCATTAGGAGAGACCTTCCCTTGTAAACTCCTCATCTTGAAAATGGCCTTTCAGCTAGGAAATCTTTTTCTGATTTCTTAAGAAAAGTGAAGTTTGAGTCACTTGGAGCTAACCATGAGCTTCGCAGTGGACATGTGAAGTGCTTGGATTTGCCTGGCTTCTTTTGTTTGACCTCCAGCTGTAGAAAGAATCTCAGAGCCCACATTAGGTGGCTTGGAGCCATGAGTGGGGCAACATTGTGTTTCTGTCTTCTGCACTTGCAGCCCGACTTAGCTGCCAACGAAGCCCAGCTTCTGAGGAAGATCCAGCTGCTGTGCCTCATGGAGGTGAGTGGGCCAGGAGCCACTGTGCAGGCACAGACCCAGTCGGGCTGGCAGCCCTCTCCTGGGGCAGTGCCAACTTTCAGGGACACTCCTGCCACACCCCAGTCCTGCCTCCTGTCCCTTTATACATTTGGGTCTTGAGAGGCTCCGACCGTCGTGCTAAGAGACTTCCCTTTTGGAGCACTTCTTCCCGTGTCCCCATCCTTTGTCATACGTGTGTCGCTCTCCCTCTCAAAAATGTAAGTTTCTAGAAAAAACGGGCTTGTGTTCCTGGCTCGCCCCATACTCACCTCCATTTGCAGACTTGGCTATGGCCTCGCACTCAGCTCCCTGCCCAGCTCCACGCGCGGACACAGCCCCCGCCCAGCTCCACGCACAGCCACAGCCCCCACCCAGCTCCACGCACGGCCACGGCCCCCACCCAGCTCCACGCGCGGCCACGGCCCCCACCCAGCTCCACGCGCGGAC
>NW_004444180.1:159297-169564 GCF_000243295.1 Trichechus manatus latirostris
GGCCACGGGCCCTGCCCAGCTCCACACGCAGCCACAGCCCCCCACCCCCAGCTCCACATGCAGCCACAGCACGCCCCCAGCCCAGCTCCATGCGCGGCCACAGCCCTTTCCCAGTTCTATGTGCAGCCACAGCCCCCGCCCAGCTCCACGCACAGCCACAGCCCCTGCCCAGCTCCACACTTGGCCACAGCCACGGGCCCGACCTATTCAGTGGGTGGCTGATGCCATGGTTGTACGGCGAAAAGGCTATATTTTCACCTTGACCCTTCTTATGTGAGCACTGAAAGCTTTTTATTAGTGGGACAGGTGACCAGTATTAAGAAAATGTTAGCACGTGGAGCTTCACTAACAAGATGAGCTATATTTTCAGAGCAAATGCTGACCAGAAATCTTTATCAACCAGCTGTCTGACAGTTATTATTTGGGAAAGTAGCTAATAAACAAAAAATTTTTTCAGATGACCTTCACACGACCTGCCAACCACAGACAGCTGACTTTTGAGGAAATTGCCAAAAGTGCCAAGATCACTGTGAATGAGGTGTGTTCTCTGGGGCTCTTAGCTGCTGCCCAAGGCTCCGGGTCTCTGAGCTCCCAGGCTCCATCAGAAACGAGCGAGCATCTGGTTTCCTGCAGTTTGACAGGCAGACGTGTCCCGGGTAGGAGCAGGTGGGCAGCAGGTCTCAGTCCCCCCACCGCTCTGTCCACAGGTGGAGCTGCTGGTGATGAAGGCGCTGTCGGTGGGGCTGGTGAGGGGCAGCATCGACGAGGTGGACAGGCGCGTACACATGACCTGGGTACAGCCTCGCGTGCTGGACCTGCAGCAGGTGGGCTACAGGCGCGGCTGCCTCGGTCGGGTGGTATCTGCTCTTGGTTTTATTTGGATGGGCACCATTTAGGGAGAACGTGTTCTTAAGCAAGAGATTTGGGAGAATGAATTACCACTCTAGGGACCGAAGCTCTCATAGAGCAATGGAATGCAAGCCTGGATTTGCACCCTGCGTTTAGAAGCTTACGTGACGGCAGTGAGGGTGTGCCAGTGCCACAACTCACTCCTGAACCGGTGCTCTGACCACACACTCCTGGTTCTGTGATGTGAGTCCAAATCCATCTTGTTCCCATTTGCTGGAGGGTCAATCCTGTGAGTTTCCTCTAGTCTTGCCTGTTTTCGCAGTTTCTGAATGTCCTGAGATAAGAGCTGGCTGGGGTGACCGTCACACCCCTCCCCTCGTCCACAGCTGCGGTGGCCTTTTTGCTGCCCTAAAGCGTTAGCTGGGACGGAGAGCCGCAGTCAGCTGCGGTAGGCTTGGCAGCGGGCCATCCCCGCTGCGGCCTGACACCTGTGGTCATGTCTGCGCAGATCAAGGGCATGAAGGACCGCCTGGAGCTGTGGTGCACGGATGTACGGAGCATGGAGATGCTGGTGGGGCACCAGGCCTACGACATCCTCACCTAGTGCCACCCAAGGAGACCTGCGTCTCCGGGCAGCCAGGTCCTGTCGGAGCAGTAACTGTTCCTCATGGTGGAGGAGCAGCCCGGCCACGGGCAAGGGCTCCTGTGGGGGTGGGGTAGGGGGGCGTGCCCACAGGGGTGCAGCCCGAGCTTGGAGGGCTTGGGGCTAATCCCCACCACACCCAGCTACGTGAACACCTCCCAGTGGGGCCTGAGGATGTTCCTCAATAAATGTCTGCTCTGTCCTTTTTGTGGTTCCGTTTCCTGCGGCTTAGGTTCCAGGTTGAGCCTGTGCCCAAAAGGACCAGAACCCTAAGATTCAGCCTGTTCAGGCTTGGGGGGTCAGGCATGGCCCTTTCCTTCCCTCCCTGGCAAATGGCACAGGGCCGAGAACTCACCCCGGGGGAGCCCACAGCACACCACCTCACACACAGAGTAACCACAGAGAAGCACATCGGGGAAGCATTTAATGTCACGTTTCAGCCATGCTGCCAAAGCTTCACACGAAAGAGCTCTTCTTGTAGTGCTCCAGGTGGGATAAGACCCAGCCGGCAGGGAGCAGGAAGGTGCAGAAGATGGTTGTGAGCCCGATGGCCTGCTCCTGCCGGAGGGAAGAGGCAAGTGAGGGTCAGTGCAGGGCTGTCGGGGAGCGTCTGCCTGCCCACCCATCCTGAGACGCCCTCCCCACAGGCTGCCCTTGAGAGCTGCAGGCAACATCCTGTTGGCCCTTGGCTTTGTTCGTCTGCCTCCGACTTCTGGGCGGGCTGTGGACAGTGAACATGCGCCAGGCAGCCTGATTCGCGGCTCTGAGTGGGGGGCAGCTGCGGGGCCTATTGTCCAGAGAGGTCCGGCCCAGCTTGGCTCACCCCTGCGGTACCCTGGGGCAGCCACGCACTCGTCACGCCAGCTCATCCCTGCTCCTCCTGGCCTTTCCACCCCTTCCACCAGGTGTGCAGGCACGGCCCAGACACTTGTGCTGGCTCTCTGTAGAGTGTGCCCGCCATGGGGCTGCTCAGGACGTCAGAGATGACTGACTGTTTAAGTTGCTCACAAAGAACACAGGCCACTAGACAGAGCTGCACCCCACAGCGTGTCCAGAGGGTGGGGAGAGATCACGTCTGTGCACCGTGTGTGTGTGTTTGCGTATATAAAGAGTCCTAGTGGTGCAGTGGTTAAGTGCTCGGCTGCTAAGGGAACCCACCAGCCACTCTGCTGGAGAAAGATGTGGCAGTCTGCTTTCATAAAGATCACGGCCTTGGAAACCCTATTGGGCAGTTCTACTCTGTCCTGTAGGGTCACTATGAGTCAGAATCCACAAGTTTTAACGGGTTTGTGTGTGTATGTGTGTATGTGCATGTATTCTGAGTGTGAGTGTATGTGATGTCTGAGTGTAGGTTTAAGTATGTACATGTGTATGTTTGCATGTGTGTATATGTGTGTGCATGTTTGTATATGTGTGTATGTGTGTGTGCATGTCTGTGTGTGTGTGCATGTCTGTATATGTGTGTATGTGTGTGCCTACAGGTGTGTCTGTGTGTGTGTGCATGTCTGTATATGTGTGTATGTGTGTGTGCATGTCTGTATGTGTGTGCCTACAGGTGTGTCTGTGAGTGTAGGTGTGTGTGCATGTCTGTATATGTGTGTGTGTGTGCATGTCTGTATATGTGTGTATATGTGTGTGCATGTTTGTGTGTGTGTGCATGTCTGTATATGTGTGTATGTGTGTGCCTACAGGTGTGTAAGTGTAGGTGTGTGCATGTCTGTATATGTGTGTGTGTGCATGTTTGTATATGTGTGTATATGTGTGTGCATGTTTGTGTGTGTGTGTGCATGTCTGTATGTGTGTGTATGTATGTGCCTACAGGTGTGTCTGTGAGTGTAGGTGTGTGTGCATGTCTGTATATGTGTGTATGTGTGTGCATGTCTGCATATGTGTGTGTGTGCATGTCTGTGTGTGTGTATGTGTGTGCCTGCAGGTGTGTCTGTGAGTGTAGGTGTATGTGTATGTCTGTATATGTGTGTATGTGTGTGCATGTCTGCATGTGTGTGTGTGTGCATGTCTGTGTGTGTGTATGTGTGTGCCTGCAGGTGTGTCTGTGAGTGTAGGTGTATGTGTATGTCTGTGTGTGTGCATGTATATGTGTGTATACGTGTGCATATATTGTATATACGCATGCCTACGAGTGTCTGCCTGTAGGTGTATGTTTGCATGTGTGTGTGCATGTCTGAGTGTATGTGTATGTACATGTGTGCATATACTGTATATATGTGTGCCTGCTAGTGTGTCTGAGTGTAGGTGTTCTGAGGTGTGTGTGTGTGTGTGTGTGTGTGTGTGTGTATGCATGTGTAGGTGTGTGTGTGGCTGAGCGTATGTAGGTGTGTATGCGTGTGTGTCCATGTGCGTGTGTATATGTGTGCCTGTGTGTGTATCACACACAGCGATCCCGCCTGGAACCTGCCGTTTTCAGTGGTTCTCACAACAGCCGAGGCCCCTTCACTCGACTTCCTCCTGACAAGAGCTGGGCCCAGCCCCCGCCCTCTGCCTCCTGAAGGTGGGGCCATGCCAGGTGGAGGGTGGAGCGCAGTCCTGGCCTAGAACGGGCTCCGCTCTTAGTGGTGTGACCTTGGGCAGATGACCTAGACTGCAGTTTACTGAGACCGAGACTGACCGAGTCGCCCTCCTGGGGCAGAGGGGCCCAGTGGACGGTGCATTAGCAGCTCCTCAACCTCAAGTCACCTTCCAGAAGAGTCCACAGCTCCCCCGCACGGCCCTAAACCCTTCTGGTCCTGCTCCCAACATCCCCGCCCAGTCGGGGGCCCTCAGTGCCTGGGGGCCACTCACCTTAGTGGAGGTGGGTGTCCTGGCTGGCTTGGCAGAAATTGGCGCCCCGGGGACCACCCGGCTCCTTAGGGGGGCCTGGAGCAGCCGTGCGGTGGAGGGCAGCCTCAGCATGGTTCTCCGGTGTCCTCAGCACAAAGTGCCCTCTGCCTGAGACCTGCTGGGCTTTTTATAGCCCAAGGGGAGAGCTGCAGCTGTCCCCTCCTGTCGCTGGGCTTGGCAGGGAGATGCGTGCTTGGAGTCGGGAGAGAGCCAGCCCCTGACGCACCCTGAGCGCAGACCCTGGCTGTGACACTGGGGGACAGATCAGGGCCAGGGCCCCACTTGTGAGAGAGAGGAACTCAAGGAAGGCTCAGCCTCAGGGCAGATTGGGGGACCCAGGGCTGACCTTAGCTGGCTTTCAGGTTCCCGAGGCGCTCGCCCTGCGCGGCTTTGGTCTGGGCTGTGGGGCTGACCTGGGCTCAGCCTGCAATACGGTTTTCTCTGCCCACTCTCTGCGACAGGCGGTCCCTCGTGTGCTCTGGGGGGCCAGGCGGCGGCATCCTCAGCATGGTCTGTGGGGAGCAGAACTCGGCAGGCTTCTAGTGCGGCGGGGGTGGGGAGCACATCTGACCCCGAGTCCCCACTGAGCAAGCTTGCACACAGGTAGAGGCTCTAGGCCTCCCGGATCAGTGCCAGAGACGAGCTCTCCCAACAGGCTCAGCCAGGACCAGTTATCCTGACCCCAGACCACCTCTCCAGCCAGAGCCCCCACCCTGGCTGGACCCTCCTGGTTGTTGGACTCCATCCCTGCCCCTGCCCTGGATGTCTTCAGGGACTCCCCCTGCCCTCCCCTCGCCCTCCAGCTGCTCAGGCTTCATCCCACCCACACCAACACCAACATGGACATGACAGTCCAGTGACTTCCCCACGGCCATCCCTGCCCCCACTGCAGTCGCCGGGACATGTGCTCTACAACCTGTTCTTCCACGCAGCAGCCCCACAAGCCTTTCAGAACCAGCCTTGTCACTCTCTGCTACACCGACCCTGGGAAAACATCTTCCTTTTTACCGCGGCCTCCAAGGCCCTGCATATTCGAGCGCTGCCTGCTCTGCTGGTGCTGCTTCTGCCCGCGTCTGTTCTCCGTGCCAGGCTTGTCCTCACTCCCACCCCAGGGCCTCGGCACACACCGGCCTCTTTGCTGGACAGCCTTTGCCACGTGTTTTCACTCAGCTGGTGTGGTCACTCCATTCTGCTCTCAGAGATTTCCCGGTTACGTCGACATCGCACCCCCTGCCAGCTCACTGTTCCTTCTCTCCAAGCCTCATCGCTCTGTACTGTGTGCTAGTCAAGCTTGTCGCTGCCCCTGAAGGGGCCTGGAGCAAGGCCTGGCTGCTCAGTTCAGTCAGTGGTGGGTGGGGGGTGATGGAGCTCCTGTTGCACACTAGGTGCTGGGCTAGACTTGGGGATACAAGGCTGGCTTCTTCCCATCCCATCCCAGAAATGATGAGAACTGTGGATTCGACCCCACCCACAGATGACAGTTTGCCCCACTGCTGCCTTCTAGGCCAGAACCAGACCAGAGTGGGCCCAAGCCCGGGGCTGGGGAGAGGTAGGGCTGTGTCCACACCAGTCCATAAGCCCCCAGGCCCCATAGCCACCTCACTGGGGATGGCCGTGCCCCAATAAGGTTGGGTGGAGATGGATTCATGAAGTGCTGTCTCTACCACCAGTCACTTTTCCTCTGCTCTTCCCAGAAACCACGTAGTCAGGGTTCCCCCCACACAGGGCCACAGGCCAGCATTCTGAATGTTATCTCCGGAGCAGCCCCGGGCACTGGGGGGCTCTGCCCCTCCTCTGAAATAATCCTTCCGCCTCAGCCTGTAATTACAGCTTTGCGTTCCAGTGGGGATCAGCTGACCTGGGTGTTTCTTTCAATGATAAGGCTGCCCCCCAGGCCTGGCTTGAGGGCAGCCTCCTGGAGGGAAGGGCTGCAGCTGCCGTGTCTCCAGCTGGGCTCCCCGAAAACAAGCCTGGAGGAGGCAGCCCGGGGCTGGGGGGGAGTTAAGAGGGGGTGTGCGGAGGCAGCACCACCCCCAGAGGGAGGAGACTCTGACCTCCCTGATCTTTCAGAGCAACGCCCCCGGCCCCCCTGTTCCCGCAGCCCGGGGGGCTCCCCACCCCCTGCAGCAACCACCTGGCCGCCCAGAAATCCCAGCCCCCCCTCACCGACCTGCGGCCCTGGGCCCCGGATGAGCGCAGCCCTGAGCCCTGGACCAGGCAGGGGCAGCAGCCAGGCAGGCGCACATTTAAGGACGAAGAAGGCCCTGCAGGGTGCAGGGCAGGGATGAGGCCCATGCAACAACCCGGGAAACCGAGCTTCTCGGAGGGTACAGGGGCTCCCGAGCAGTCCCTGCCGGACAGAGAGTGACTTGTGCCGGGACCTCATCCTTCCTCCCTCGCCCAGCGTGGCCCCTCGCGGCCTGCCGGCACCTGTGGGCAGATGGCGCCACCGTGTGTCCAGATTCGGAATCACAGGTACAGGCGGGGCTCCCGGAGTCCGAGTGCAGAACACGCACGTTCCAACCCGCACACGTTCGCATGTGAGTTCTCGTTGCCCTGGAAATCTATTTCATCACATAAAGCGGGGGTTTTCAAAGTAGGGGTCCTGGCCCGGCAGCACCAGCCGTACCTGGGAACTTGAAACGAACCAGAAATCTGGATGCGGCCCCGGCAGATTCAGTTGTTCACTTGTTTGAGAACCAATTTCATGGTGTCTAAAACGTGATGCCTCACACTATTTCACTCGGAACTCAAAGCCCACTTGCAGAAAAGAAAAAAAAAATCTCACGCAAGTTACAAAACTCAGCCCTACCTTGTCGACGCAAAAGTATACTTCCACCAAGTAGAGTTTAATGAAACTTTGGGGCCTCAGAGGGCCAGTCCTGTAGGAGTGTGGTCAGGGGCAGACTACCCAATTTACCCAATAAGCAAGGTAAGCACGGGTTTACTTGTGCTTACTTCCTAATCTGTAGTGAACAATTTCACATTTTTTTCACCACATCAAAGATTATGCTTCTAGGCATGGCTGGCCTGTCTCTCTCCCAACCCCACAGGCACCCACTCAATGGCACCTAACAACATTCTTGGAGGTGCCAAGTGGTATCTCATTATGGGTTTACTTTGCATCTTTTCATGTGCTTATTGGTCATTTGCGTCTTCTTTGGAGAAACGTCCATTCCAGTCCTTTGCCCATTTTTAATTAGTGGTTGGTTTCATTGTTGTAGTTGAGTTGTAAGAATTCCTTATATATACTAGATATTAATGCCTTATCAGAGAAATGGTTTACAACTATTTTCTCCCATTGTGTGGATTGTCTACACTCTTTCTTGATAGTGTCCTTTTAAGATGTACAAACGTTTTTAATTTTGACAAAGTGCAACTCATCTATTTTTTTGTTTGTTTTCTATCATTGTGCCTTTGGTGTCATACCTAAAACTCAGTTGTTACATTCAAGCCCATGATGATTTTCCTCTATGCTTTTTTCTAAGAGTGTTATAGTTTTAGCTTTTAGATTTAGGTCTTTGAGCCATTTTGAGTTGATTTTTATATATGACGTGACGCAAGGCTCCAACTTCATTCTTTGCATGTGGATATCCGGTTTTCCTAGCACCATTTGATGAAAAGACTGAATTCCCCACTAAATAGTCTTGGCACCTTTGTCAGAAATCGACTGACCATATATGTGAAGGTTTACTTCTGGGTTCTCTATTCTTTTCCATTGGTCTGTACGTCTATCTTTATGCCAGTACCATATTGTTTTGATTACTGTAGCTTTGTAATATGTTTTGAAATTGGGAAGAGTGAGATCTTCCCGAAAGGAAGGGCATACGAAAGTTGGACAATGAAAAGGACGATATAAGAAATGATGCGTTTGAACTGTGGTGTTGGTGACGAGTATTGAACATACTGTGGACTGCCAGAAGAACAAACCAATCAGTCTTAGAAGAAATACAACCAGAATGCTCCTTGAAATGAGAATGGCAACACTTTGTTTTGCTTACTGTAAAAATGGTGTGGTAGAGGTGTCTGACCTTCTCTAACTTCATAAGGGGGAAGGAGAATCAAGATCAACAGCCCAAGGCTGATTCCTATGAGGTGGAGGTCAGACATGCCTCCTCTCTCTGCCATCTTTACCAATTCTGACACCAACCGTTCCTCCCACGGCACTCTCTACTTCTCTGCTGAGTTCAATAATTTGTTGCAATGGAACACAGAACTCACAGACAATACTCAAGATTATGGGATTTATTAGGGAAGCAGCAGGGTACAATTCAGATCCAGGAACACTCACGATACAGTTCTTCCACCAGGACTCCCTCTTCTCAGCCCGGCCACAGGCAGGCCTCTCTCTCGCCCGCTGGCCTCTGCTCTGCTCAGGAAAGTGTTACAAAGCTCTTTTAGCTCTACCAGTAAGTGCCCCGAGGCACCCACTATGTCAGTAAGCCTAGGCCTGAAGGCACTCAGCTCTAGCTCTGTGGGTCAGCAAACCTAGCTCCACCAAGTGCCTGGAGGCACCCTACTCCTCCAGCAAGCCTCCTGCCCAAAGGCACTCAGCTCTCTTACCCCGTCGGCCAGAAAGCCCCCTGCGCCTTCTCCCGCCAGTCTCTCCGGCCACTGTTTTTCTGTCACTGGTTCTCACCATCTTTGACGTTACAGCTCTCTCTCTCTCTTTCTCTAGGTCTCCCGGTTCCAGGAGCTTCTCAGCTCAGGGGTCCTGGGTCTAAAGGATGCACTCCACACCTGGCCCTTCTTTCTTGGTGGTGACGAGATCCTCTTCCTCTCCTCCCACCTCTGGGATGGCTCATTTTAAGCCTAGCAGGATGGCAAAACTGACCAATCCCTTTGTTAGGGTTCCATATACCTTATTTGCATAGTCCCACTCAATCACTGTGTGTGAGTCACAAAGACCATGGCTGGAAGGGCCGTATGAAGTAACTCATCACGCCATGCTTACTATGGACATACCATTAGGAAAGACCAATCAGTAGAAAAGGACATCCTGTTGGGTAAAGTAGAGGGTCAGCAAAAATGAGGGAAACCTTCAAGGAGACGAACTGACACAATAGCCTCAACAATGGGCTCAAATGTACCGAAGATCATGGAGATGCCGCAGGACGGGGCAAAATTTCGTTCTGTTATACATAAAGTCACCATGAGTCGGAGCCGACTCAATGACAACTGGCAACAACAACATCCTAATTTAAAGACCACATGCTCAGGATGTCAAAAATCCAGGAGAATCTACAGATAAACTATTAGGATTAGTGGGTGTATTTGTTGCTGTTATTGTTTGCTGCCATGGAGTCAGCCCCCAGTTCATGGCAACACCATGCACTACGGAACGAAGCCCTACCTGGTCCTATGCCATCCCCATAAATAGTTGTGCATTGGAGCACTGTGATCCACAGGGTTTTCAGTGGCTGATTTTTGGAAGTAGATTGCCAGGCCTTTCTTCCTAGTTCATCTTAGTCTAGAAGCTCTGCTGAAACCTGTTCAGCATTATAGCAACATGCAAGCCACCACTTAGGGATGGGGTGGTGGCTGCACGTGAGACGCATTGTTCAGAAATCGAACCCAGGTCTCCCACATGGAAAGCAAGGACTCTGCCACTGAACACCACTGCCCCCAGCGGGTATATTTAGCAAAAGGTCAATGTGCAAAAGTCTGCTGTAGTTCTATATATCGAGAAGCAGTTGGAAAATGAAGGAAGAAACAATGACAATTTACAAAGCATCAAAAAATATCAAACGTTAAGATGTGCGTGACATCTACACAGAAAACTAAAAACATTCTTGAGGGTAATTTTAAAAGCCCACAATAAATGGAGGGATATATCATATTCATAAATTAAAAGGCCCATTATTGTAAAGAAGTCACTTCTCTCCAAATTGAACCATACTTTCAGTGCAATTCCATCCGAAAGTCCACTGAGATTTT
>NW_004444180.1:170659-172034 GCF_000243295.1 Trichechus manatus latirostris
TTGGAGGTGGCGGTGACAGCTGCCTTTGGGAGGAGGGTGGGTGGTCCCTGAGGTATGGGGGCGCTCCAGGGTGTGGTGAGGTCTGCCGTTGACCTGGTGGCGATTGTGACCACCACCGGCTGTTCACCTGGTGATTGTTCGTTGATTTGTACATTTATGGTTTGTGTACATTATGCCTCGATAGAAACTTATTTAAATAATAAATATGTAAGCAACGTGCATTACATGATCTGTTTATGATTTTTAAGAGTCTCCAAGTTAGAAATGAATATAGTCATTTGTCTCAGTGATTGTACTAAAAATGGTCTTCGGTGTCACACCCGACAGCTGACAGTGATTATCTGTGGAGGAAAGGGCTATTTCACATTTTATTTCATGTATATTTAGATTGTTAGAATCTCTAAAAAAAGTAATGTATTCAACTGTTGCTCGAAGATTTTAAAATAATGTCAATGAAAAAAAAAAAAACCCCTCCGACTCCTTCACTTTCCTGTCTGAAACTCACTGGGCTCGTGCATTTCAAGGACATTTATCATTTATTGAGCACCTGCTGATGTCCCGGACACGTCAGTGAGCAAATAGACGAGATTCCCCCTCTGGCAGAGTTTGCATTTTAGCAGCAGGAGATAGAAAATGACAACAGACACAATCTACAGTTAAAGGACTGACACATTAGGGGGTGGCACACACTGAGGGGAGGAGGGACAGAACAGGATCAGGGGCTCTGGAGAACCTGGCAGGGTTACGTCCCAAGTTTTAAAGGGTGATCAGGACAGTCCTCACTGAGGAAGTGGCATTTGAGCAAAGGTATAAGGAAGGGACGTCTGGGAGAAGGTCCTCAGGTGGGCATGCACCTGGTGGCTGGAGCAGAGTGTGGAGGGTAGGAGGGCAGATAGAAGGTGACCAGAGGACCCCGGGCAGGCAGGGCTGAGGGAGGTCACGGAGTCATATGTGATCTGACTTATGTGTTCAGGAGACTGTGCTGCTGCTGGGTTATTACCTCCAGAGGCACCTGTGGAAGGCCCTTGCAACAATCCAGATAAGACACGGGGGTTTGGGCCAGGCTGGTAGCAATGGAAGTGGTGAGGAGGGTCCTGGACATAGTGTGGAGACAGAACAAATATAATTCCATGATGGATTGGATTTGGGGCATGTGAGAAAGAAGCCTGAGATTATCCCCCACGGTTTTGGGCCCAACAAACTGAAAGGACAGCCTCCAACCTCAGAGGTGCAAGTGTCTGTCTTCCAGCACTGCTGTGACAGAAATACCACAGGTGGGGGCTTTAGCGAACAGAAATTTATTTTCTCACAGTTCAGGAGGCTAGAAATGCGAATTCAAGGCACCAGCTCTAGGGGAAGGCTTTCTCTTTCTTCT
>NW_004444180.1:173922-175365 GCF_000243295.1 Trichechus manatus latirostris
GAAATTCAGGACGTGTTTGGGGACAGAGGGTCTTGCCGATGACCAACCACGAGTCCCAGGGGCAGCTCGGAAGGTTCAGGAGTTGGGTGAGAGGGCCTGGCAAGGAAAGCATCTGGGAAGAAGGTTTTCCTTCTGCTGGTTCCCACCAGCCACAAACGTGTGCTGAGCTTGCCTTTCTGGAGTTTGTGTTTCAGAAATAACAGGTGATTTTCTGTGTTAGCCACAGCATGGTAAAATGTCAAAATCGCTTCTTCAAGCTGTACATACACGTTCCCACACAGAGACTGGTACACGGCCTTGGGGGGCCGGACTGTGGGCTGGGCTCAGGGCCACTGCTGTGCCTGCCCCGACCAGAAGGGGCTCGGCCCCCCACTCCTCGCCCTTCTACACCCTCCCACAACCTACCATCCAAGTATGTTGGCTCTGCCTCTGAAATATATCCGCTTGTGCCCCCTCCATGTCCTCACCCTGTCTGACCCGACTGCTTTGACCTGGGTGACCCACCTTTCTCCCTGCCCTGTAGCATCAGGCCAAAGACCAAAGGCTCCACGCCTGCCTGCCCCAGCCTTCTAGTTCCTCCAGCCACTGGCCTCCTGTTTCTCGAACATTCCAAGCCCCTCCTGCTGGATCCTGCACTTAAAAACCACTTTCTCTGTGAGTCATTTCCTGGCCCGGGGTTTTTCTGCTGCCATCACCCCACAGCTGCGCAGGCTTTTGCTCTCTGTCTCTGTCAATATCTTTCTCTACCTCTGTCAGTCTGTCTCTGTGTCTCTCTGTTAGTCTCTCTCTCTGACTCTGTTTCTCTGTCTCTGTCACTATCACTCTCTGTCTCTCTCTCCCTTCCTCTTTCTGTCTGACTCTCTTTCTCTCTGTCTCTTTATCGCTCTCCTCTCTGCAGGACTTTGTCCCTGGCACTTGTCGCTGTTTAACCTACTGTGCTGCTGACCTATTGAGTGTCCTGGGGTCACCGGAACAAAGCACTACAAACATGGCCACCTAAAACCACAGAGATTTATTCTCTTTCAGTTCTAGAGGCTGGAAGTCCAAATTCAGGGTATCAGCAAGGCTGGGCTCCCTCCAGAGGCTCTAGGGGAGGATCTTTCCTTGCGTCCGTCAGCTGGGGCTGAAGTGTTCCTTGACTTGTAGATGCCCCTTCACATGGCATCCTTCCTCTGTCTCTTCTCTTCTTTTATAAGGACACCACTCAGAAGGGATTAGGGCCCACCCTGCTCCCTATGACCTCATGTGAACCTAACTAATTACATCTGCAAAGACTGTATTTCCGAACAAGGCCACGTTCACAGGTACCTCAAGTTGGGACGTGGACATGTCTTTTGTTGTTGTTAGGTGCTGTTGAGTCAATTGCAACTCATTGAGACCCTATGGACAACGGAACTAAACACTGCCCGGTCCTGCGCCATGCTCACAATCATTGTTATGATT
>NW_004444180.1:177193-179620 GCF_000243295.1 Trichechus manatus latirostris
AATCTATTCTTGAGATGGTCTCTAAATTCCGGTGGGATATACTCGAGGTCATACTTTGGCTTTCATGGACTTGTTCTGATTTTCTTCAGCTTCAACTTGAATTTGCAAAAGAACAATTGATGGTTTGTTCCGAAGTTGGCCCCTGGCCTTGTTCTAACTGATGATATAGAGCTTTTCTATTGTCTCTTTTCACGGATATAGTTGATTTGATTCCCGTGTATTCCATCTGCTGAGGTCCGTGCGTACAGTCGCAGTTTATGTTGGTGAAAAAAGGGATGTGCAACGAAGAAGTCGTTGGTCTTGTAAATTCCGTCCTGTGATCTCCGGCATCTTTCTGTCACCAAGGCCATAGTTTCCAACTACCAATCCTTCTTCTTTGTTTCCAACTTTCCCATTCCAATCACTAATAATTATCAATGCATCCTGATTGCATGTTTGATTAATTTCAGTTGCAGAAGTTTGTAAAAATCTTCAGTTTCTTCATCATTGGCCTTAGTGGTTGGTGTGTAAATTTGAATAATAATCATATTAACTGGTCTTCCTTGTAGGCGTGTGGATATTCTCCTATCACTGACAGTGTTGTACTTCAGGATAGATCTTGAAATGTTCTTTTTGACAATGAACGTGTCGCCATTCCTCTTCAAGTTGTCATTCCCGGCATAGTAGACCATATGCTTGTCCAATTCAAAATGGCCAAAACCAGTCCATTTCAGCTGACTAACGCCTCAGATATCAATGTTTATGCTTTCCATTTCACTTTTGATGATTTCCAGTTTTCCTAGATTCATACTTCACACATTCCACGTTCCAATTATTAATGGATGTTTGCAGCTATTTCTTCTCATTTTGAGTCGTGCCACATCAGCAAATGAAGGTCCCGAAAACTTGAGTCCATCCACGTCTAAGGTGGACTCTACTTTGAGAAGGCAGCTCTTCCCCTGTCGTGTTTTGAGTGACTTCCAACCTGAGGGGCACATCTTCCGGCACTATATCAGACAATGTTCTGCTGCTATTCGTAAGGTTTTCATTGGCTAATTGTTTTCAGAAATAGACCTCCAGATTCTTCTTCCTAGTCTGTCTTAGTCTGGAAGCTCAGCTGAAACCTGTCCACCATGGTTGACCTTGCTGTTATTTGAATACCAGTGGCATAACTTCCAGCATCACAGCAACACTTAAGCCCCCACAGTATGACAAACTGACAGATGCGTGGGGCACACGTCTTTTCGGGGGCACCACTCAGTACACTGCCGGGTGTGAGCTCCCTGGGGAGCAGAACATGGCAGGCAGCGCCAGGTTTGGCAGACGCCCATCACAGCCAAGGCTGCTGCTCTCACTGGCCCTTCACGCTGACCAAGACTCCCGTGTGGGGGCCAAGGAGGGGACAGGGCACCAGGACCTCATTGTTCTGGATGGTGAGGACAGCTGGCACCCGGAGCTGGGAAAGGCTCTCCAAACGCAGTGGCAGGGTCCCTGTGCCCCTGACTCTGTTCCCCACCCTGTCCTCCAAAGTCAGGAGGCCAAACCCTGCAGACCACAGGGACCCTGGGCACCTCCCCCAAGGACGGCCCTGCCGGGCCCTGTCCTCATGGTCCCAGGGTGAGGCGGGACCTGCCCTGGGGCCCCTGGGAAGATTGGCACCCTCTCTCATTGTCTGATTGGGCAAACACATGGGAGCTGCCCCTGTGGTTGCAGTCAAGGCCAGCTTTTGAAGGAAAACCCCGCAGGGCCCTCCATGGAGTGCAGCCAGGCAGCCGGGTAGCAGGGGCTCCCACCCAGACCCTCAGGGGAGACTGTAGGTGCCTGGGCCTGAAAGGGCAGGAGGCAGCCCTTCTCCCACCCCCCCACCCCCCTCCAAGAGTGCTGGGGTCAAAGTTCAGGGTGACCAGCATTTGAGGGTACACCCTTTGCCTGATAATGGTTAACTCAGCCTGAGGGGGTTCAGGGTTCACCAGCCAGGTGCTGGGAGGGATGCTCCTGTTCTTGGAGGTGGCAAGGGTTGCGCAGTGATAAGCCTGATAAAACTTTATGGGCCTCTCCAGGTGGGACCCCTGACTGTAGCCTTCAAGGTCCCGCTGCAGCCCTCAGTGGGCAAACAAGCAGGCCTTGGTTCCCGACAAATTGAAGAGAACACAAGCTAATCATTAATTAGATTATGGACTCCATGACTTTCTTTTTTTGCTTTTAAGATCAGTTTAACCTTGTCTACATGACTACTTTGTCAGGCCTCTCGGCAGGGTTAGTGCCCAGGGAGAGAGAGGTTGACCAGTCAGGTTTGTGGAGAAGGCGCTTCCTCCCTGGACCTATGGAGGAGAAGGGAGTGAGCATGCCCCGAGGAGCTGTTGGCACAAGTGTGAAGGAGGCATTGGGAAGGGGCCCTGGTCAGGAGCAGCCCCCCACCTGCAGCCCCCAGGCTGGTCTAAGGCCCTT
>NW_004444180.1:179720-181435 GCF_000243295.1 Trichechus manatus latirostris
TGTGACTGGCTTCTTTCCTTTAGCATAATGCTTTCAAGGTTCATCCGTGTTGTAACATGTATCAGAACTTTGTTCCTTTTTATGGCTTAAGAATATTCCATTGAATGGATAGACCACGGTGTGTTTATCCACTCATCCACTAATACGCATTTCACTATTATGAATAATGCTGCTATGACCACGTGTATATAAGTCTTTGTGGGGACCTGTTTTCATTTCTCTTGGGTAGATACCTAGGAGTAAATTGCTGGGTCATGTGGTGTAAAAACAGTGTGGGGGCTGTGTCTGACCTCCTCTAACTTCACAAGTGGGAAGGAGAATCAAGATCAACAGCCCAAGGCTGATTCCTATGCAGTGGAGGTCAGACATGCCTCATCTCTGCCATCTTTAGCAATTCTGACACCAGCCTTCCCTCCCATGACACTCTCTACTTCTCAGCTGGGTTCAATAATTCATTGCAATGGCCACACAGAAGTCACAGACAATACTCACAATTATGGAGTTTATTAGAGAAGTAACAGGTCACAATTCAGGCTCAGAAACACTCAGGATACAGTCTTTCCGTTAGGACAGCTTCTTCTCAGCTATGCTCACAAATACACCTCTCTCTGACCCTGGGCCTCTGCCCAAAGGCACTCAGCTTTCTCACTCTGTGGGCCAGGAAGTCCAATGCGCCATCTCCTGCCGGTCTCTCCTGCTGCCATTTCTCTGCTACCACACAACTCTCTCTCTGTCTCCTGGGTCCCGGAGCTTCTCAGCACAGGGATTCCAGGTCCAGAGGACGCACTGTCTGCTCCTGGCGGTTCATCCTTTGTGATGGTGGGGTCCTTTGTTTCCTGCCTCTGGAGTGGCTCATTTCAAGCCCAGCAGGATGGCAAAATGGACAATTCCTTTGGTGGGCCACGATTACCCTATCACACAGTCCTGCCCAATCACTTGGGTGGGAGTTACAAGACCATGGCTAGAAAGACCACACAAAGGTGATCCATCACACCACAGGTCACACCCTGGCTTTTCTAGCCATGGTTCTTTCATATTTGGAGGGTAATTTCCCCCTCCCAATCATTTTACCAGCCCAAAACAGTCTTTAACAATCAGTCTTGCGGCAGGGCAAAGAGTCCACAGGATGAGGTTACTCAGGGACGAGCCATTCAGGTCTGCTGCGGGTGTCCATCTGATCTGGTTATTTTCTCCAATGGTTCATCTCATCTTCACCCTTTCTGGCCTCTGAGAAAATTTAACTGAGATAAGATTATTCCCTTGTTCTGAGCCTCACAAGGTATTGGCATAGCAAAACCTTTAAGGGACTTTAGGTATGGCCACTGTACTCCAGTCCAGCAGTGCCTCTTTCATACTTACAGCTTCTACGATTACAGTTTTTACAATTACAATTGACTCTGTTAACAATCAACATGCACAGCTGAATCCTGTAATCCTATCAGCATCTTCCCCCACCCTCTCTTCCCCAGACCCATCAGGAAAAGAGGAATCTATTCAGTGGAGATTTTCCCTGGTCCTCCTCATTTAATGTAAGCACACTTGTGAAAGCATGTAAGCCAGCCATTCGTACCTTTATCTCCCCCCATTTTAGATAGCCAATGTTTAAATTGCCTACCCCTATGATTTAGGAAATAATATTGGAGTTATTATTCCCTCTCCTTGAGCATAGAGAATGTGACCCAGCTGGAGCTGGGCTCACAAGGGCTCACAAGGAC
>NW_004444180.1:181535-186064 GCF_000243295.1 Trichechus manatus latirostris
TAGAAATTTGTTGGACCAATGAAGACCCTCCTGACTGTCATTACTGAAACCTGTACCAATGATTGTTAAGAAAGATGATTCAAAATGTAGGATCACAATTTCTAGCCAATCTGTGAAAAGGTGAAGCTTTCAATGGTTTTGCTTTCTGTAATCCATAATACCCGATATTCATTTCTGTTATACGTTTAGGTCTGTTTTACAACACTAGGTAGGAGAAACATTCAATATCCATAGTACATTCAAATAAATACATAATCCTAAACACATAACCCTTTTTAAAACATTCTAGTTTCATATTCTTCACCCCTTGATTATCTTCCCATTCATATGCATATGGCCTTGGGCCTCTGGCTGAGTGGAACCAGTAGACCCTGGCCCCCTATCAATCATCCTGCTTATCTGGCCTGGCTTTGGACCCAGGCCACTCCAGCTGCAGCTTTGCAACCATTACCGGTAACAACAACCAAAGTAACCATCTAAGAATCAAAAGTTTCACTTCCCAAGCCCCTCCGTTCTTTCTGTTACGAAGTTCCATGCTTCCATGAGTCTGGAGCCATTGCAAAGAATTCTGCTTCTTATACCAACTATAAAAAATGGAGTGGAGGTGGTGTCTGACCTCCTCTAACTTCACAAGTGGGAAGGAGAATCAAGATCAACAGCTCAAGGCTGTTCCTATGAGGTGGAGGTCAGACATGCCTTCTCTCTCTCCATCTTTACCAATTCTGACACCAACCATCCTTTCTATGGCACTCTTTACTTCTCTGCTGGGTTCGATAATTCATTGCAGTGGCCACACAGAACTCACAGACAATACTCACTATTATAGGGTTTATTAAGGAAGTAACAAGTTACAATTCAGGGTCAAGAACACTCAGGATACAGTTCTTCCATCAGGACAGCTTCTTTTCAGCTGTGCTCACAGACATACCTCTTTTTGACCTGGGAAGCCCACTGTGCCATCTCCTACCAGTCTCTCCTGGTGGTTTCTCTGCCACTGCACAGCTCTCTCTGACTCCTAGCTCCAGGAGCTTCTCAGCACAGAGATCCTGGATCCAAAGGATACGCTCTCTGCTCCTGGCTGCTCTTCCTTGGTGGTGGTGGGATCCTCTCTTTCCCGCCTCTGTGGTAGCTCATTTCAAGACCAACGGAATGGCAAAACTGACCAGTTCCATTGGTCAGTCACAATTACCCTATCACATAGTCTCACCCAATCACTTGGGTGGGGTTACAAGACCATGGCTAGAAAGGCCACACAAAAGTGATCCATTACACTGCATGTGGTAACTCCTGTTTAATATCTTGAAGGATTTCCAGACAGTTTTCCAAAATGGATGTACCATTTTGCATTCCCACCAACAATGTATGAGGGTTCTAATTTTTCCACATCCTCACCAACACTTGTTACTGTCCAGGTTTTTTATTATAGCCACCCTAGTGAATATGAAAGGAGCCCTGGTAGAACAGTGGTCAAGCACTCAGCTGCTAAACGAAAGGTTAGCGGTTTGAATCCACCAGCCACTCCTGGGAAAAAGATGTGGCAGTCTGCTTTTTTTTAAAGATTTACAGCCTTGAACACCGTGTGGGGTAGTTCTACTCTGTTCTGTGGGGCCGCTATGAGTTAGAAGAGACTCGACAGCAATGGTTTTGGGTTTTTGAAGTGAGTATGAAGTTGTATCACATTGTGGCTTTAATTTGATTTACCTAATTAATAATGATGTCGAGCATCTTATTCATGTGCTTATTGGCTATTTTTATATCTTCTTTGCCCAGTTTTTAATTGGGTTACTTGTCTTATTATTGAGTTGTAAGTGTTCTTTATATATGCTAGATGTAAGTCCCTTGTAAGATACATGATCTGTAAATATTTCCTCCCATTCTGTGAGTTGTCTTTTCACTCTCTTAATGGTATTATTTCCAGCACAAAGTTTTTAATTCTGATGAAGCCCAGTTAATCTATGGTTTCTTTTGTCACATGTGCTTTTGGTGGTTTATCTAAGAAACCATTGCCTAATCCAAGGTCCAAAGAGTTATATTTTCTTCTAAGAGTTTTATAGTTTTTACTCTTATATTTAAGTCTACGATCCATATTGAGTTAATTTGTTGTATATTGTGTGAGGTAGGGATCCAATTTCATTCTTTTGCATGTGGATATGCAGTTGTCCCAGCATCAATTTTTGAAAAGATTGTTGCTTCCTCATCGAGTAGTCTTGGCACCCTTGTCGAAAATCAGTTGACCGTGGATATATGGATTTGTTTTTGAACTCTCTATTCTACTCCATTGATCTATGTGACTATACCTTGGCTAGTCCCACACTGTCATGATTACTGTAGCTTTGTAGTAAGTTTTGAAACTGGGAAGTGTGAATTCTCCAACTTCAATCTCCAAACTTGTTCTTTCAAGATTGTTTTGTCTGCTCTGGGTCCCCTGCAATTTAATATGAGTTTGAGGATTGGCTTTTCCATTTCTTCAAAAAAAAGACATTGGAATTCTCACAGAGATCACGTTGAATCTGTAGATCACCTTGGGTAATATTGCCGTAACAATGTTAAGTCTTCCATCGATGTACATAAGATGTCTTTCCACTTATTTGTATCTTCTTTATTTCAACAATGTTTTGTAGTTTTCAATGTGCAAACCTTGCACTTCTTTTGTTAAAATTATTGCTAAGTGTTTTATTCTTTGTGATGAGATTGCAAATTAGTTTTCTTAATTTTATTTTCAGATTGTTCATTGCTAGTGCATAGAAATACAATTGAATTTTGTGGTAGAATGTCATGGATTGAATTCTGTCCCCAAAAAGTATCTGTCAACTTGACTAGTCCATGATTCCCAGTATTGCATAATTGTCCACCATTTTGTCGTCTGATGTGATTTTCCTATGTGTTGTAAATCTTACCTCTATGATGTTAATGAGGTGGGATTACCAGCAGTTATGTTAATGAGGCAGGACTCAGTCTACAAGATTAGATGGGGTCTTAAGCCAATCTCTTTGAGCTATAAAAGAGAGAAGCAAGCAGATAGACATGGAGACCTCATACCACCAAGAAACAAGAGCCAGGAGAATAGCGCATTCTTTGTACCAGGGGTCCCTTTGCTGAGAAGCTCCTAGACCAGGGGAAGATTGAGGACAAGGACCTTCCTCCAGAACCAAGACAGAGAGAAAAGCTTCCCCTGGAGCTAATGTCCTGAATTTGGACTTCTAGCCTACTAGTCTGTGAGAGAATAAACTTCTGTTTGTTGAAGCCATCCACTTGCATTTCTGTTATAGCAGCACTAGAAAACCAAGACAGATGCTATTGCAAATTAGACAGTTTTCTTTATTTTCAGATTGTTCATTGCTAGTGTATAGAAATACAATTGAGTTTTGTATATTGATCTTTAGGCCTTGTATCCTGCAATCTAGCTGATCTCTTTAATTAGTCCTAATAGTTTTTCAGTGGATTCCTTAGTATTTTCTACATATAAGATCATGTCACATGCAGATATAAATAGTTTTACTTCTTTCTTTCTAATCTGGGTGCTTTTTATTTCATTGTCTTGCCAAATTGCTCTGGTTAGAACTTCCAGTACAACATTGAATAGAAGTGGTGAGAGTGGACATCCTTGCCTTGTTCCTGATCTTAGGAGAAAAGCATTCAATCTTTCACCATTAAGTATGATGTTAGCTGTGGGTTTTTCATTGATTTATTTATCAGGTTGGGGAAATTCCCTTCTGTTCCTACTTTGTTAAGTGTTTTAATAATGAAAGGGTGTTGGATTTTGTTAAATGCTTTTTTTTTTTTTTTGCATCTATTGAGATAATCGTGTGGTTTTGTCCTTTATTCTATCAATATGATATATTGCTGTACATTAATTGATTTTTGGATGTTAAACCAAGCTTTCATTCCTGGGAGAAATTCCACTTAGTTATGGTGTATAATCCTTTTTATATATTGATGGATTTTGTTTGCTAGTATTTTGTTGAAGATTTTTTGTGTCTATATTCATAAGGGATATTTGTCTGTAGTTTTCTTGTGATGTCTGCTCAGAGGCCAAACCTTGTGGGTGATAAATTCTGAATTGTGGTATTGCACGGTAAGATGCCTCCCATTCCCTTTCCTTCTCATATTTTCTTTAACTCATCTGTTCACTCCCTTCCCTCTCCACTCTCCTCCCAGCCCCAGCCATTCCCCCACTACCTGCTTCCACTCCCGCTCTGCTCCCAACCTCCCCTCCTCATCTCCATGCCTTCTGTTCTCTCACATTATACCTCCTGGCCAAGGATTCCCGGAAACATTGGCTCCTGTTATCAAATATCTTTCCAGGGATGTTATCAGCAGATGCTGAGAGTTTAAGGAGGACAGAGTCCACTCAGGGTGGGGAGCTATCTTATGGAGATGGGGAGGCTATCCATGAGGTTGACATCCCCGAATCACAAGTCTTATGACACTTCCCCATCCTGGTTACAGCAGAACAAACAGGAGCAGACGTAATCTTGCTGCTTCTCAGCCCTCATGTTACCCCTCCTCCTTCACCACTTCATCCTGGG
>NW_004444180.1:186264-187621 GCF_000243295.1 Trichechus manatus latirostris
AGTCGATTCTGACTCATAGTGACCCTATAGGATGGAGTCGAACTTCCCCATAGGGTTTCCAAGGTTGTCATGTTTAGGGAAGCAGACTGCCACATCTTTCTACCATGGAGCAGCTGGTGGGTTCAAACCACCAACCTTTTGGTTAGCAGCAAAGTGCTTAACCACTGCACCACCAGAGCTCCTTGGTCAGTGGGCGAGATTTAGGAAACAGGATGTGCTTGGTGGCCCTGCTTCAAAGAGTCAAGGAGTTTCATGCTCTGATGATTAAGATTGTGTGTCAGCTTGGCTGGGCCATGATTCTCAGTGTTTTGGCAGACATATAATGTTGTGATCACTTCCCTGTTGAGATCTGATATGTGATCACCCTCATGACGGGATCTGCTGTGAGTAACCAATCAGTTGAAAGGGAGTTTCCTTGGGTGTTTGGCCTGCATCGAATATAAGCAGACATTCTGGCAAGGCTTGGGGGCTTTTTGCTTGCACTGGATCCTGCAACTGGCTCCTGTTCATCTGATCTCTGACTGTTGGGACTTGAGCTAGCAGCTTACCTGTGGTCTTGCCTGCCGATCTCAGGATTCATCAGTCTTCACAGCCTGTAAGCAAGAGTCTGCTCTCTGACCTGCTGATCTTGGGTTCACCAGCCCCTGCAGCTATGTGAATCAGAAGAAGCTTCTATCCTGACTCACGGACTAGGGACATTCCAGGCTGTACAACTACATGAGCCATTTCCTTGATATAAATCTCTCCAAATATATACATTTATACACTTTACTGGTTTTGCCTCTCTAGACAACCCAGCTAAGACATTTGGTACCAAGAGTGGTTCTAGAGAAACAAAACTGTAAGGATGAGTTTTCTAAACTAGTTCTTAAGTCTGGTTAATCTTAAAGATGTTGATGACTCTGCTTCCAGTAGTAAAAAGGACACTGCTAATCCATGGTGTGAGGTGGCAATTAAAATATGAAAAATATCACCCCCAATAGATCAGGTATTGCTGAAAGGCGAGGCTCTGGGTGACTATATGTGTGATACCTTTCTACAATTTTGTCATAATGAGAAGTATAGGGAAGCTAGTTGGTTGGTCCTACTTTTGCTAGACAAACTTGTGAAAGAAAGAGATGTGCTCAGGGCTTCAGAGTCAGGGCTCAGGTGTCACATAAACAACCTCAAAGTTTCCACTTGTGCCTTGAAAGGAAGCCTTATTTCTTGTATTAACAGCTGATGTTTCCGAAAACCAAACCCAGAGTCTTATTGTAAGAGTGGCTGAATTACAACGCCAACTCAACTGTTGTCTGAAGTTAAAGTGAGGGCATGGGTTGAGAAGAAATGGGATCCTGAAACCTGAGATGGGGACATA
>NW_004444180.1:191289-198865 GCF_000243295.1 Trichechus manatus latirostris
GTACCCCTTATCGGACCCTCCCCACACGCTCGCTCGACAGGCACAGACGCACAGGCTCTGGGCACCTGGTCCTCACAGACACTGTCGTCTCCTAAATACACACTCACTAGTCTCTCCTTACAGCAAACATGCCTGAGGAGAGTCCTCCGTGCCACACGGTCCCCTCTCGTTGCTGTTTTAGACAGAAAGTGTAACAATTAACAGCACAATGGGCTACACCAGACGGATGGGGTTCATGTCCTGGCTCCACTTCCCAACAGCTGTGTGACCTTGGGCACGTCACTTAACCTCTCTGTGCCTCCGTTTCCTCATCTGTAAAAGGGTAACAGTAATGGCTACATCACAGGGTTGAGAGGAGTAATCTGTAATACACACGCCTGACACTATCACAGGCACACACACCCACTGCTCATGTCCACACGCTTGTTGACACCCTTGCCTGCACACACACTCTGGGTGGACATCCACTCGTGTGGTCCCTGTTGGCCCCGGGAAGTCACGCTCCTCATGCCCCAACCTGTTTCCATCAGCTCAGGTCAGATCGTGGGATTCACGGAGCCCATCTCTGTCCCACCCATTGTTGCCTCATCCCCAGGTGGGAACGTTCTTTCCCTGACAACATCACACAAGTCCCCCTTTGTTCTTGGTGCTCCCATTACCTGGGAACCCCATCCTCTCCCCTGCCATCAGAACAAACTTATCTCTGGACTTCAAAGTGTGAGATCTTGTTCTGAGCCAGCCACCTCCTCCATGCCCACAGCCACGTCTCCCCACCACACCTGCCCAAAGCTACATCCATGGGTTCTCAGAGAACTTTAACCAAATAAAGGAATCTGTAGACAATCAAAGGTCACCAAGCCGAGCTCTTAAGGGTGGGTGGTGCATGTGCCTTGGGTGTGCCTTTGGAGCTTGGCGACTCTGGCAGACTTCTTGGTGCTGTCTGAGCTGGAGGCCCCAGGCCTGCATGGAGAGGCTGCATAACCTCCAGACCAGCCAAGGGAGGGGTCTGCTCTCTGATCCTGCCTCTGGCCTTGAGTGCTAGACTACAGGACGGGCCTCCATGGAGAAGCCCAGCGCCTCCAGCTCCAGGTGAGTGCCTGCTCACTGACAGGTCACCTGGGCCACCCGGGAATCAACAGGTCTCCCCTCTCTGGGGCTGAGGATCCTCCTCACCCTGCTGACTCCCCAGGTTAGAGCCCTTGGTCCCTGTCCTGCCCCCTCCTCACCCCAGACTCAGGATTCCAGGGACTCTCCCCAGGGAGGGCTTTGGGAGTCCCTTCCCCACCAGAGGTCAGCCCCAGGGAAACCTCTTTTATGAGCTCAGATTCACCCCCTGGTGCCAGGCCCCCCAGGCTGGGCCCCACCCCAAGCCTGTGGCAGGGAATTCAGTACTACAGCCAGGCCTGAGCCCTCCTTGGGATGTTCCCTCCGGATGCCCTCAGGGAAGGTGGGAATGGAGAGAAGAGTAGGGCCCTTGTAGGCCTGTCTTGGGGGTTTGACTTGATGTGACCAGGTGTGTGGAAGGGAGGAAGCACGAGGGGAAGTTTCTTCCTGGAACTGGACCCTCTGGCACCTTCTCCGTGGTGGGCCAGTGACCGTCATGGAGACCCCCCCCACTTCACCACCCAGGAAGTGGTGAGCTTGGAGACAAATGCAGACCACCCACTGCCAAGACGCCCCAACCAGCAGTGGGTGTGGGTGTTCTGAGGCCTCTCCTCAATGTAGAGCACAGTGCTCTGGCCTGGGGTCACCTGGGCGGGGGTGGGGGTGGGGGTGGTTGGGTGCACGTGCTGACCCTACCCGTCTGCCCCCAGCCCAGGGCACTGTGCTGTGGTCACCCGAGAGCTGCTCCTGGCTGCATTCGAGGACTTAAGCCAGGAGCAGCTGAAGCGCTTCCGCCACAAGCTGCGGCATGCGCCAGAAGGCAGCCGCAGCATCCCGTGGGGGCGTCTGGAGCACGCTGACGCCGTGGACCTGGTAGAGCGGTTGGTGGAGTTCTATGGGCCTGAGCCCGCGCTGAAAGTGGCCTACAAGGCCCTGAAGAGGTCTGACGTGCGAGACGTGGCGGCGCGACTCAAGGAACAGCGGTTGCAGAGTGAGCGCAGAGGGGAGGGGCATTGCCGGGGTTCCAGTACCTCCATTCCCTTCCCGCCCGTCCTGCGAGTCCAGGTCACCCCAAGCGTCCTTTTCCACTCCTGGCAAAGCGCTGGCGCAAACTCGCAGCTACTGGGGCTGGGATCCTGAGGGTGGCCCCATCCCGCTACCTAGCCCTCCCACCCTCTGTACAATCTGCGGAGCCTTACAACAGGTCTTCCTTCCAGAACTCGGCCCTGGCCCCTCGGCGCAGCTCTCCGTGTCCGGTAGGTCTCGCCCCAGCCTCAGAGCACAAGAGTCCCCGACGCCACTAGCGAGTCCCGGCAGCTGGTCCCAGGCGTAGGGGCGGGCGCTCGGAAAGCAGGGGAGCTGGGGAGACTGAGGCCTGAGCCTGCGGGGAGGGCATGGGCCCCGAGGGTCGGCTGACACTGCCTGCCCCGTCCCCGCGTCCTCGTGTCCCTGCCCCCTCCCAGAGTACAAGAAGAAATACCGCCAGCACGTGCTGCAGCTGCACGCCAAGGTGAAGGAGAGGAACGCCCGCTCCGTGAAGATCACCAAGCGCTTCACCAAGCTGCTCATCGCGCCGGAGAGCCCCGACCTGGAGGACGAGGAGCTGGGGCCCGCGGAGGAACCAGCGCCCCAGCGCGCACGGCGCTCCGACACTGACACCTTCAACCGGCTGTTTGGCAGAGACGAGGAGGGCGGGCGGCCGCTGACCGTAGTGCTGCAGGGCCCGGCGGGCATTGGCAAGACCATGGCTGCCAAGAAGATCCTGTACGACTGGGCGGCCGGCAAGCTGTACCACGGCCAGGTGGACTTCGCCTTCTTCCTGCCGTGCCGCGAGCTTCTGGAGCAGCCGGGCGAGCGCTGTTTGGCCGACCTGATCCTGGATCAGTGCCCCGACCGCGGCGCGCCGGTGCGCCAGATGCTGGCGCATCCCGAGCGGCTGCTCTTCATCCTGGACGGCGCCGACGAGCTATTGGCGTTGGGGTCCGCCGAGGCCGCGCCCTGCGTCGATCCCTTCGAGGCAAGCGGAGGGGCGCAGCTGCTGGGCTCGCTGCTGAGCAAGGCTCTGCTACCCGACGCCCGCCTGCTGGTGACAACGCGCGCCGCCGCGCCCGGGAGGCTGCAGGGCCACCTGCGCTCGCCACAGTGCGCCGAGGTGCGCGGCTTCTCAGACAAGGACAAGAAGAAGTTCTTCTACAAGTTCTTCGGAGACGAGCGCAGGGCAGAGCGCGCCTACCGCTTCGTGAAGGAGAACGAGACGCTATTCGCGCTGTGCTTCGTGCCCTTCGTGTGCTGGATCGTGTGTTCCGTGCTGAGCCAGCAGCTCAAGTGCGGCCAGGACCTGTCGCGCACCTCCAAGACCACCACGTCGGTGTACCTGCTCTTCATCGTTAGCCTGCTGGGCTCGGCGTCCCCCGCCAACGGGGCCTACGTGCAGAGCGAGGTGCGCAAGCTGTGCCGCCTGGCCCGCGAAGGCGTCCTGAGGCGCCGGGCGCAGTTCTCAGAGAAGGACCTGGAGCGACTGGAGCTGCGCGGCTCGGTCGTGCAGACGCTGTTTCTCAGCAAGAAGGAGATGGCGGGCGTGCTGGAGGCCGAGGTCGCCTACCAGTTCATCCACCAGAGCTTCCAGGAGTTCTTCGCAGCGCTGTCTTACCTGCTGGAGGAGGAGGGGCCCCCCGAGGAGCCGGCTGGCGGCGTCGGGGCCCTCCTGGGCGGGAAGGCCGAGCTGCGCGACCACCTTACGCTCACCACGCGTTTCCTCTTCGGGCTGCTGAGCGCTGAGCGGATGCGCGACATTGAGCGCCACTTCGGCTGCGTGGTCTCAGAGCGCGTGAAGCAAGAAGCCCTGCGGTGGGTGCAGGGGCAAGGCCGCTCCATGGCGGCGCCAGAGCGGACCGAGGAGACTGAGGGACTCGAGGGGGCTGAGGAGCCGGAGGAGGAGGACGACGAGGAGGAGCTCAACTACCAGCTGGAACTGCTGTACTGCCTGTACGAGACGCAGGAGGACGAGTTCGTGCGCCAGGCTCTGCGTGGCCTGCCCGAGCTGGCGCTGGAGCGAGTGCGCTTCAGCCGCATGGACCTCGTGGTCCTGAGCTACTGCGTGCAGTGCTGCCCGGCGGGACAGGCGCTGCGGCTACTCAGCTGCCGGCTGAGTGTGCTGCAGGAGAAGAAAAAGAAGAGCCTGGTGAAGCGGCTGCAGGGCAGCCTGGGAGGCAGGTGAGTCTCCGCAGAGGGCTGCCCTGTGGGTCTGATGGCGCTGTGCGAGGTGTGTGGGCGGCCTGTGGGTGTGGCACAAGTGTGCACCGAGTGCCCTCCTGGTCATGGGGACGGTGTCCACACTCAAGGCTCCTAGGGCTGTTTTTGCCCACCCTCTTGCCAAGCAGCCCCCATCTCCCCCAGGATTTTTTTCTCCATGCCCACCCTCCCAGCATTTACCTGGCTCTGGCCCAAAGCCCTCTTTCTCCCCACATTATGCTTTCTCAGCCTAAGTCCTAGAGTTCCACGCTCAATGCTCCAGGTGGCTGTGCCTGACGCACTCTCCCTCCACCCAGAACACCTTCGGCTTTTGGCCGGGCCTCGGAGCCTCGCCTGGCTCCCCCAGCTGGCCTGGGACCCCTGGACCCACAACTGCCCCACGACCACCTGCCCATGGTCTCTTCCACTAGACCCTCAGCTCCCCCAAGGCAAGGCCATGCTCCCTTTCTTACCTGACGCAGGCGCTCAGCATCTGTTAGAGAATGAATATCAGGACATGGTCAGAGGCCGGGTCCAGGGAGAGACAGACCTGCATGTATCATGCACCTGGGGAAGGGGGTGGCACGGGCCACAGAGGGCTTTCGTCTGGATTTGGAGGGGCGTGGGGGGCCAATGGGGTATATCCAGGACCAGGTAAGGAGGGAGGGGCTGGAAGGGGCCAGGTGCTCTTCACCTTCCTCTTTCCCCCAGGAATTCTGGAGGCAGCTCGAGACAACCAGCAGCCTCCCCACTGCGTCCGCTCTTGGAGGCCATGACTGACCCACACTGTGGTCTAAGCCGCCTGATGTGAGTGACCACGCCTCCTCCCGTGCCCCCCGCGGAGGGGACTCAGGGCAGTATGCCCTGGGGGTGGGGACAGCAGTGGGGCCTTGTCTGCAGGAGGCTGCGAGTCTGTGATTCTGGGGTCTGCGGCTGAGGGCACCAGACTCCACCCACAGAGAGCAGAGACAGCGTGAGGGAGGGCGCTGGCGGGGGCTCCAACCCCAGGTTAGGGCCAGTAGGAAGGAAGGTGTGGCCCTGGTTTGAGCGGGAAGCGGGGTGCGGCTAAGCCTTCTAGGGGAGGGCGATGAAGACCCGAGCGTATTTTCCTTCCCAAAGGAAGGCTGCTAAGTGCAACTGGAAACTGCTGGGCAATCCCTCTGGATTCTTAGTAGCAATGGAGGAAGGCGTTCAGGGTGCAGGTTCGGAGGCCAGGCTCCCTGGAACTCCTGGGTGACCCTGGGCAAGTCAGTCTGTCTCAGCCTCAGTTTCCTCCTCCGTAAAATGGAGCCAAAAGATTCTACCTCAGAGGGTTGATGGCCACAATTCAAAAGCTAAACTAAATACAGAAAGATATTCATGCAGCATTATTGACAATGGCACGAAAGTGGAAACAACACAACTGGCCAGCCTTTAGAGACTGACTAGACACACGAAAGGAGCCCTGGTGGCGCACTGGTTAAGCACTTGGCTGCTAACAGAAAGGTCCGCAGTTCAAAGCTGACCAGCTGATCCTTGGGAGAAGGATGTGGCAGTCTGCTTCGGTAAAGATTATAGCCTTGGAAACCCCACGAGGCAGTTCTACTCTGTCCTATATTGTCGCTATGAGTCAAAATCAACTCGACGGCAACGAGTTTGGTTTGGTTTTAGATACACTAAGGTGTGTCTGGTTAAAGCGATTGCCTGCTAACCAAAAGGTCCGTGGTTTGAAACCACCCAGGGCTCCATGGGACAAAGCTGTGGCAGTCTGCTTCCACAGAGATTTACAGCCTCGGAAACCCTACGGGTCACTTTGAATCAGAATTGACTTGACGGCAGTGGGTTTTAAGGCATGTCGAAACCTACAGTAGGTCTGTATGGGGCCATCAAAGGCCCGGGCAGGATATTGTCCTGCAGGAGGAGTGGACCATGGTGCACGGTGGGGGCAGAAGGCATGCAAACCCATGTGCTTCTTGACCGCAGGCTCTCCTGTTGCAAGCTCCCAGACATGGTCTGCCGGGACCTGGCTGAGGCCCTGAAGGCGGCCCCTGCCCTGACTGAGCTGGGCCTCCATCACAACAGTCTCAGCGACGTGGGCCTGCGGGTGCTGTGCGAGGGGCTGGCCTGGCCCAGGTGCCGAGTGCAGACACTCAGGTGAGGCCCTGCCAGGAGGGGCGGGGGGTAGGGAGGCCCAGAGCCCCTCCTGAGACTGGCCTCCCTCAGGGTGCAGCAGCCTGACCTCCAGGAAGCGCTCCAATACCTGATCGGCCTGCTCCGACAGAGCCTGGTGCTGACCACCCTGGACCTCAGTGGCTGCCAGCTGCCAGGCCCCACCATGACCTACCTGTGCTCAACCCTGCAGCAGCCAGGATGCAGGCTGAAGACCCTCAGGTGCAGGCAAGGGGCATGTTCTGGAGATGCAGCCTGTCCACCCTGGGGGGTTGGGGGGCTTTACCTGGGCCCTGAAAAGGAGCCCTGCCCAGGGACCCCCGAGGGACCACACTCAAATGCCATCTGGGAGGTCAGCCACAGAGACCCTGCCTCAGAAGTCCTGGCCCTCAGCCCCTGTCCTATTCCCAAGTCTCTGACAACCTCCCTGACTGACCAGCTATCTGTCCTGTGGGCCTTAGGTCACAGCCTGGGCCTACAGTCCCCCGACTGCTCCCCCAGTTCCGGTCCTCTGCCCCCCTCCAGCCCTGCCCGCTCCGGGCCTTGGAGCCTCGCCTGGCTGCCCCAGCCGGCCTGGGACCCCTGGCCCCACAAGGGTCCTCTGCCCTCCTGTGGGATGTGCCCCCACCCCACTCCTCAGGCCCAGGCTCTTGCCTTCTCTCCTCATTATTCCCCTAGACCCCGCCCTCTCCCCCACCTGACTACCCCTCTGTCCTGTCCACACACGACTGCAGTCTGGCCTCCGTGGAGCTGAGTGAGCACTCGCTGCAGGAGCTGCGGGCTGTGAAAATGGCAAAGCCAGGTCTGATCATCACACACCCTGGGCTGGAGGATGAAGCAGACTCTCTCGGAGGGGTCAGCAGTGCCCTCTGAGGCCCTGAAGGTCGGCTATGGGACAGCGGCTCCATAATCAGAGCCCCACATGCAGGATGTTGTGCTCAGCCTTGGGCAGCTCTTCAGAGCCCAAGTGGTCCTGGGCTGGTGGACAAAGGGACACGGACAGGCCCTGGGACATACACCTCCAGCCCTCACCCAGGGTCTCCTCCTCCCCACCTCTTCCTCTCCTGGGGCCCTCAGCCATCCGCCTTGCAGA
>NW_004444180.1:199389-200935 GCF_000243295.1 Trichechus manatus latirostris
GGCCCTGAGTCCTCTCTGCTCTGCTGTCCACTGTGGGCGGCTCCGCGTGGCGGGGGGGACCCTTGGCCTTAGGCCCCTCCACTTCCCAGGGGAAACTCCCTTTCATAATCCACTTTCTAAATTCACTCATTCATTCATTCATTCCACAAAGGAGACAAAATCCCTGCCCTCCTGGAGCTGGTCTACCAGGCAGTAAGTACACGTGTAATACATAAATACACCACGGGACAACAGGTACATATGTGATACAGAAACACACCACACGAGGCAATCAGTACATACGTGCTACATGAATACACCACGGGAGGCGATAAACACGCATGTGATACATGATCACACAACAGGCTACGATAAGCACATATGCGATACGCAACACGACGTGAGTCCAGGTCGTGTATGAGAGGGCAGGTGCGTGCTGTGGAGGAAAGCAGTGAGGACGGAAGAGCTTCCTCCATGAAGTGGGTTCGGGAAGCCAGATGAGGACAGGACCTCTGGGAACAGAAGTGAGGGAGCCAGTGTGGGGGTCTCTTGGGAAAAATGTCCCAGGCAAGTGAGACGGCAGGCACCGAGGCCGTGAAGGGGTGCCCGCCTGAAGGTTCATGGAGGAGGCCAGCGTGGGGGGGCGCGGTTAGCAGATGAAGTCAGAGCACCAAGGCAGGGGTGGGTAGGAGGCCGAGGTGCCGGGCCTTGCTGCCCCTGTAGCCACCTGGTCGTGTGTCTGAGCGAGCTAGTTAACATCACAGGCTCTAGGCAGAATGGTAGTGGGACCCCTGGACCCCCATGGCCGGGGAGGGAGCAGCTGCTGGGCTGGGGGTGCCACAGCCCAGATGGCATCATTGTCAGGCAGGAAGCAAGAGGAACAGAGAAGAGACAGGCCCAGGGCTGAGCGAGGACACCAGCGTCCGTCCGGAAGAGGAGGAAGTTGACAGATGGAGAGGGGAGCCCGGGAGTGTTTCCGGGGGGAGGGGGAGACCCGCGCTTCGGATTAGGGGCCCGATCAATGGCGACAACAGAAAAGAGTTTATGGGTTGGGGGTGGTCCAGTCAAAGGGCCCCAAGCCTCCCCCAAATCCCACCGTTAGTCATCTGAGGTCAAAGGTCGCACCTCGGCTCCTCCCTCAGGCCCCTGGGTGTCCAGTCCGGGCCACAGCATGCACCAGGCCCAGCCGCCTGCCCCTCAGGCCTCCCCTCCGAGGAGGGAACAGACACAGCCCCAGCCTGGTGCCGGGAGGGACTGCGGCGCGTCCCCACATCCTGCCCTCCCCTCCGCGTGCGTCCCGCCTGGGTTCGGCAGCTTTCGGGACGGGGAGGGCGGGGCCGGGATGGCCCAACCCATCCCCTTGCCTGGGGCCGCCTTCCGGGGGCGGGGAGCTCGGGCCCTTCCTGGCGACGTGGGTTGGCCGGCAGGCGGGACTCCTCTCTCCTGGCCCTGGAGGGGCAGCCGCGACCACAGGGGCAGTCCAGGGACCCCACTCCTTCCCCGGTGGCCTGAGCAGGAGGTCGGCTCTAGGTGAGTCCCAGAGTCATGGCCGGTGACCCCTGCCCCC
>NW_004444180.1:201549-205285 GCF_000243295.1 Trichechus manatus latirostris
CCACATTCACTGCCCGCTCTCTGCCCAGCGACCCCCGCCTCTGGGCCCCCGTGACCAGCACATACCTGGGCACACGTGTGTACCATGACGTGCTGCATATGAGCGGCTTGTACAATGGGGCTGGTGGGGACACGCACAGGGCTACTCTGCCCAGCCCCCTCAATGTCCAGCTGGAGGCCCCTGCAGAGCCAGGAGAGCAGCTGACGGAGACCTTCACTCTGGACACCAACACAGGTAGCCACCACCTGTCCATCCTCCCCCCCTTCTCACTCCTAAGGAAATCCCATCCCAACATCTCCTAACTCTACACAGGGGGTCTCAGCTGGTGAGGGGCCTGGGTCTCACCCTCCTTTTCCCTTTACCGGGTTCTGGTGAGGGTCACCTGTGCAGCCCATAGCCTTCCAAGCAGAGAAACTGAGGCTCAGAGGACGGATCCACCTTCGCTGTGAGGAAAGGCCACCGGGGGTCGGAGTGGCTGGCTCCCAGACCAGAGGTGTCTGGGAGACCGGAGCACCTGGTCTCCCCTCCGCCCCTCCCCAAGTGACCGAGGCCCCGCCCTCACAGGCTCCTTTCTGCACACCCTGGAGAGTGCCAGCTTTCGGGCCTCCCAGCGCATCTACGCCCACCGCACGCTGCCCCATGTCCTGGTCTTCAGCGTGTCCATTGTCCGAATGGCCGCGGAGAGCCGGCCCATCACCGTGCAGCTTCGGGCAGCCTTCTCCCCAGAAAGCCCAGACCTGGACCTGCACCTGGGCCCGGACTTCCAGGGAGCACGGTGAGGGGACGAGGCGGAGAGCGAGGAGGGGGTGCAAGGGAGGGGACCTGAGAGGGGGCGCGGATGGGGCAAGGGGCTGGTGAGGGCGCTTGGGGGGACGGTGAGGAGGCGAAGCGGTGGGCGGAGAGGGGGCGTGAGGGGGGGGGACCAGTGACGGGGCAGGCGGCCGGCGAGGGGCGCGGCCGGGCGGGAGGGGCACAGGAGGGAGCACGAGGGAGGGGGGTAAGAGGGGCGGAGGGAGCGGTGAGGGGCTGGCAGGGAGGCAGGGAGAGGGTGCGGGGAGGGACCTAGGCGGGGGCGCGAGGGAGGGCCGTGGGGGGGGCCGGTAAGAGGCGTGGCGGCGGGGGGATGCGGGGAAGAAGATCGACCCCGGCCCTGACCTACCGCCCGCGCTGCCGCAGGTACGTGTACGGGCGCACGCTCACCCCTGAGCAACCTGCGGGGAGCCGGCAGGAGGTGCACATGCTGTGGACACCCGCGCCCGCGGCCCTGACTCTCGGGGAAAGCGAAGAGGACGCGGCCTGGGAGTTCCTGACCGCAGTGGGCAACAGCCAGGCGGAGGCCCGGGCCCACCTCCAGGAGGCGCTGCGGCTGCGGGCCGGGGGCACGCTGTACGCGACCCACGCCCAGGCCTGGGTCGGGCTCTGGGAGGGCTGCGGCCTGGACGTGGCGGGGCCCCTACGGCTGCGCCAAGCCCTGCGCGGCGCCCTCTACTACCTGCTCAGCGCGCTGCCCCAGCCCGGGGCCCCGGGGCACGTCTGCCATGGCCTCAGCCCCGGCGGCCTCTCCAACGGCAGCCGTGGCGAGTGCTACTGGGGCCACGTCTTCTGGGACCAGGTGCGCACCGTCCCCCCCCCGGCGGACAGTGGCGCAGAGGGCCCTAGGGCCAAGGCTCTGGTCTGCCTGGGGTGGAAGCCGGGGTGGGGGCCCTCACGCAGCGAGGAGCCGGGTGTCACACAGCAAGGGGAGAAGGTCTCATGGAGCAGGATTCCGCATCTTATAGTTCACCCACGAGCTAGGAGAGGAACAGAGGTGTGTTCTAGAAAAACCTGTGTGGCTGCTGAGTGGAGTGTGAGTGCTGGGGCGAGGGTGGACAGAGGTGAGGGGCCAGGAGAAGCTGATAGGTGGAGAAGCAGGATTTGGTGACCACTGGGTGGGACCTGGGTCATTCAGCTCAGTGCTGCTCTTTTGCAGTCCAGCGCCTGGTGAAGTCGGCACTGTGGGAGCACTTCACAGATGGGCTCAGAGAGGCTGCTATTTCAGGCAGGGTCAGCTAGTGAGCAGGATCCTGCTGCAGGCTGTCGGCCTCCCCCTGCTCAGATTCCGGCTGAGCCCTAGGGAGACCCAGATGCCTAGAGGGGCAGGGGCAAGATGAGGAGGAAGCCGGGGGAAGAGCTGGGCTTTGGTGTGGGCAGTTGCAGAGGCAGCCAGAAAGGCGGCTGGGCTGGGCACAGGGGGCGGGGGGGCCTGGGCCAGGCCAGGTGGAAGGTAAGGAAGCCCTTGGAGGAGAGAGAGGCAGTGGGGGGCCTTGCCGTCTGTCCTCGATGCACGCTGGCTCTGAGACCACCCAGGGCAGGGTGTGGGCCAGTGGGGGACTGTGTGGCCCCACAGCCCATCCAGCTTCCAGAGTAAGGGCTCCTTTGGTTGTGCCCTCAGGATCTCTGGATGTTTCCGAACATTCTGCTGTTCCACCCGGAGGCTGCCAGGGCCATCCTGGAGTACCGCATCCGCACGCTGGCTGGGGCTCGGAAGAACGCCCACAACCTCGGCTACCAGGTGAGAAGGCAAGGCGCCTGCTGTGTCTGGGGGTGGTGGCACTCCCCCCCACCACCCCACTGAGGGAGGAGGTGGGAGCACAGCCCCCCACACCCCTCCCACCATCACCCAGTGGGCACCTGGTGCATGGCAGGTGACGGCAGGGGAGGACACTGGTGCTCGGAGCCACCGGTTCGCATGAGGGGCAGAGGAGTCCCCACCTCCGTCTGCCCCTGTGCAAGGATCTGCCCTCAGGGTGACAGCCCAGCATGTCAGGAAGAGGTGGGCTCCTGTGGCCTCAGAACAGACTTAAGGCGGCTCCATTCCCCAGGGAGCCAAGTTCGCCTGGGAGAGTGCCGGCTCCGGTCTGGAGGTCTGTCCTGAGGCCATTTACGGGGTCCAGGAGGTGCATATCAACGGGGCTGTGGTGTTGGCCTTTGAGCTATACTACTACACCACCCAGGTGAGGTGCCCCTGTGCCTGCCAGACGAGGTATGATCATGTCGACCTGCTTACCTAGGCTCAGCCTCCTGTGGGTGAGCCCCCTCCTGGTGCGGCCACAATCCCCAGTGCCTTCCTGTTTGTCTTGGGGCCAGGCCTTCTGAGGCTCTGCGCTCTAAAGGGTGGGGTGGGCGTTAGGGGAGAAGTGCAGTGAGCCCGTGGAGGGGAGAAGTGTGGGCGTCATGCCCCCGCCTACCCTCGGCTCCTCCCCCAGGACGTGCAGCTCTTCCGAGATGCCAGGGGCTGGGACCTTGTCAGCGCGGTGGCTGAGTTCTGGTGCAGCCGTGTGGAGTGGAGCCCCGGGGAGGAGAAGTACCACCTCAGGGGTGAGGGCGGTGGCATGGGGGTAGGGGGTGGAAGCTGGCTTCAAGGGCAGCCCCCCCGAGGCCCGCTCTGAGATCCTCTTGCTCTCATGTCCCCAGGAGTCATGCCCCCTGATGAGTTCCACCCAGGCGTAAACAACTCAGTGTACACCAACGTCCTGGTCCAGAACAGGTCAGGCCCTGGGCCCACCCTCACCTGCCCCCGCCATGTGGGACCAACCCCCGTGTGGGCCCAGCCCTACCCCCATATGGGCCTACCCACCTCCACCCCCCCTACACGTGGGACCAGCCCTACCTCCCCCACGTGGGCCTACAGACACCGCTTCCCCTCAGCCTGCACTTTGCTGCTGCCCTCGCCGAGGACCTGGGTCTGCCTGTCCCC